>NW_006912967.1:17634-18996 GCF_000585535.1 Cladophialophora psammophila CBS 110553
ATTCTTAACTACTTTATTTTTAAATACTATCTTTAATTCTAGATCGTCTTTAATATAATTAGCGATTTCTAGTACGAACTTTTTACTTAACTATTATATTCTTTCGACTATTTAAATGGCTTATTTAACTCATTCGGTTACGTCGATTTCTTCTTTACGGTATAATACTTATATTTCCCGTAGTGATTTTTAAATCGAGAAATGACGAGGATACGATATTTAAATATTTAATACTATAGCCGTACTAAGAGCAATACCTCTAAAACTATAAATGAGTTACGTTCTGACCATTATATTAAATCTTTATAAGGGAGCTTAGATTACTTACGAGCTAATATTAATAATACTTTATCTTCGAATCGCTACTTACTACTACTAATTTAAGGGTGTTGATGTAAACGGATCTAGTAACGAAGTAATATACTGAGGCGTTTACGGAACTTACTATTACGGTGTTATTAATGTAGAATTAGGCGTAAGCCCTTATACACGACGAGATCTTCGCGGAGTATCTTAATTACTTATATTACTTAAAACTATTTATAAATAATTAAAGCTCGGTTTTCTTAATGAAAAATACACTAAATGAAGCTATAAAAATAATATAGCGTTGTTTTTCAAGATTAATGAAGATATTCTTTAAATATTCGTTAGAAACGAAGAGAATTAAGTAATTACTTAACGGAATAGAGTAAAGACGAGAGGGAAGAGGTAATAGAAATAGTCGAGAGCTAACTTAGCCGCCTATTAACTCCACTACTCATTAGATAGCGAACTCCGTTATATATTAACGTCACTACTATATATTTACGTCGGTTTTAGTTTCTTCTTATCTATTCTTTTACTTATAAAGTATTATCTACGAACTAAGTGAGGAATGCTTCAATGATTACGATGGCGACGTCTTAGTATTTATTCGCTTAACTTCTTACTCGTCTTTAGTATTATTTATAGTTTAGATAGTACTTTCTTCTCTTTAATTAATTAATTAGCTCGCTTATCCGTAGTTCCCGTAAATAAATTACTTTATATCGCTATCGTTACTATATTCTATCATTGTATTCATTTATACTATGGA
Organism: Cladophialophora psammophila CBS 110553; assembly: GCF_000585535.1. Lineage (NCBI taxonomy): Eukaryota > Fungi > Ascomycota > Eurotiomycetes > Chaetothyriales > Herpotrichiellaceae > Cladophialophora > Cladophialophora psammophila. The sequence continues at coordinate 18,713 of NW_006912967.1, forward strand.
TTTCGATTTACGCGTCGTAATATCTATACTTCGTCGTAACGTACGGATCGTAAGACTACTACTAAGTATCTTTTTAAGTTTACGCTAGCCTATTAGCCTCTTAGCGGAATTATTTTTAAGTTTAATATATAACTAGATAAACTAATTTATACTAAAAGCTACTAAAACACTATAAGTTATTTTCTCTATAATTCTTATCTTTATTCTATTCACTATCTATCTATATATCTTAAGAGTTATTTTAAAAGTAAATAAACGAGCGTAGATAGTTAATAATACTTACC
>NW_006912967.1:19921-21837 GCF_000585535.1 Cladophialophora psammophila CBS 110553
TAAACGTATTATAAATTAGAACTAGTATTTCTTCTTTTAACTTCTCTATTCGGATTCAATGACGTTTATCGAAATACTTCTTATCTCGCTTACGTTACCGTCTTAAACGTTCTCGCGCCTCTTCTAGATTCTCTTTACGTCTCTTAAGTGCGCGCGCTCGTATTTCTATAAGTTCTTTAGTGATATAGATCTTTTCTTATAGTATTAGTCTCTAAGTAATAATATCTAGTTTAATGAGTAGTTTCGATCGATCGAAATACTTTAATTCGTATAGAGTAAAGTCCGTACTAGCTTTAATAATTATTCGATTCGTCTATAATATAGTATATAAATAGTTTATTTAGTCTTTACGGTTCGGCCTTTTATATATCTTCGTAAGAGCGTCCGTAGTAGCTTAATGATTTACTTCTACTTAGCTATTTATTTAAGAATAATACGTAGAAGTAATTACTCTTTTAATATTATATTTATTTATTAAAGTAATTATTAAGTTCTTATTTTTAGATTCTTTATTAACGACTAGCTTTCTAAATATTCTATAGCGATAAATTAAATCTTTCTAAAGAAATTTTATCACTAATATACTATTATTCTTAGTTAGTCTACGCGCTTTTACTTATTCGGAGAAGACACTTTTAGTCTTCACTAAATAAGCTTTTTTCCGTGATTTTAGTATCGACGTTATATCTATATAAATAGTCTTTTATCTTTTATTAACGTAAGTAGACTTTATCTTCTCTTTAATTCTCCGCGAGTCTCGGAACTAATATTCTATATACGTCTTTTTATATTCTTTTATTATTGTATATATATTATTCTAATAATATCGATCCGTAATACGTTAATAAGTGACCTTAACTTCTTTATATCTACTTCCATTATATAGTTCTTTTAAAATTCGTTGCTTTATTTCTTTCTTATTCACCACTCGCCGCGTAGATCTTATAGTATTAGATCTTCGAAATAAGTAATCGTTTCGTATAAAGTATTTTAATACTTCTCGCTTTATTCTTTTAAAGTTATCGTTATTTATCCCGGTAAGTCGTCGAAAGATTTAAAGATAGTGCGTAATTTACTATAATTTCTTAGAATATTCTTTCTTCTATAACGATATCTATTATTTCTTCTCTTTAATAATACTTTACTAAGATATTCCGGGTTCTAATCGAATAGAATAAATCCGTACGTATTATATCTTAATAGTAGAGTCTATTATTAGTTCTAAAACTCGGTATTTTCCGTGTAGAAGTAAACCTTAGGTTTCATTTAGAATTATCGAGCTAACTCGCACCGTAAAGAGTTACGCGGTTATCTATTTATCGATGTCTTCTTCTCTTTCTACTTTAGTAGTCTCACTTATAGTTTCCGGCCGTTTAGATAAAGCGTCTACTACTATATTCTTAATTCTAGAGATATATCTAACTTCGAAATTAAATAGCCGAATCTAAGTAAGCCACTACGTTACTAAGGCACTAGATAGATCGGTTACCGAGTGATTTAATTAAGTAACGAGAGTTACTATATTAGTTTTAACTAAAAAGATTATATCGTATAGTTAGGACTTAAACTTCTTTAATACCTTTAGTAAAGTACGGTATTCTCTTTTTTCCGCGTTATATTTAGTCTTTACTTTTATTTATAAACTACTCTCATAACGTATAAAATATCTACGTTTTCGAGAACTACGTTTACACTATATTAGCACTACTCTCTAACTTAGCAAACTAATATTGAAAGTAAAAATAATTAATTCTACGTTATTCTTATAGTTAATACTTACTAATGTAGGCGCGGTAGTTAGCGTAATCTTTAATACGTTTATAGTATTATCTTCTACTTATATTCATTATTGTGGAATATCGCCCTCTAAAGATTTATATTAAACCTTTAGTCACGTGATTAAATACGAAGTTTAA
>NW_006912967.1:21847-22638 GCF_000585535.1 Cladophialophora psammophila CBS 110553
TATAGAAATTAAACTAAATAAATTAAAATATAAAAGAAACTATAATAGAGTTACCGATATTATTATATCGTTCTCTCTATTATAGTAGTATTAACCGTAAATATTAAATCTACTCTAAATAATAACTTAATTAATTAAAACTTTAGTAATAGACTTAATAAAAGATAAGCGAATATAAGAATAACTATAGAGAGTTCGCCTCTCTTCTTATCTTATATAAGTAAAGCCGCCTCTATTTACTTAGCGAGTTCTTTTCGAATTATTCTCTTCGTTTACGTTCTAGTTCGCGGAACTCTCGGAAATCTCTTTCTTTACTAATTCTTTTAGGAGAAAGAGAAAGCTCGATGATAAAGTTAGTTCGGAGTCGTTCTTAATTACCCTCTTTAGCTCCGCTTAATATCTAAACTAGCGGAGTTATATAAGTAGCCGAAGCCCTTCGAGATAGGCGTTTAGCTTAAGTTCTAATGACTTCACTACTTAATTTCTCGGAACTATTTCGATCATCGATATATTTATTTCGCTCTTCTTTAATCTCGTTTATAAAATCGCTACTATTATTCCCTTCGATGATTATTACTCTTATCACCGTATCACTTAACTTTACTAACTCGAATTAATCCGGGTTACGTAGATAGAAACGCTTTAGCCGATTAATAGTAAAGGTTCTATAAAGCTTCGCACTATTTAATTTATATAAGATATAGTTATTATAAGTTAAATTTATCTATAAAACTTAATATAAGCTTATTCATCGGAAGAAGAGCTTCTTAGAGCTTAATATATTCATTAAA
>NW_006912967.1:27103-136062 GCF_000585535.1 Cladophialophora psammophila CBS 110553
GGGTCTTAACTGTGGATACTTATTGTCTATATAAAGACCTTTACCCTCCCTAGGTAAATAGTTATCTTCAAGTTCTTTAATAGTCACTTACCTACCTATAAGGTTTACGATCTATATGAGCCTTACTATCTATACATTAGATAGTTCTCTAAGTTCTTTGAACAAATATCTTAAGTAATACTTTTCGAAGCGCTTTACTAAGTTCTAAATATAACGAATAAATTAATAAGTCTTTTATTAATACGAAAATTATAGTAAGTCGAAAAGAATTATATATAAGATATATTATTATCTTAAACGCCGCGTTTCTTTTTTAGATTAACTAATATAAAAATATAAACGCACCGATAAAATTTAAAGTCTAAGAAAATATTAACGATAATATAAGACGACTTATTATCTTTAACGATAACTTAATAAATAAAGAGTATTATTAGTTAATCTTTATAATTAATAAAATAATATAGTTATACTTAGTTATTAATTCTATATAAAATAAATTAAATATAATTAAGATAATACTTAATTTCTTTATTTAATAATTAAGAAATAACGTTTTTAATATTTTATCTCGGAAAATACGGCTAGAATTTAATCTTTAGTAAAATATTAGTAACTATAAGCTCTAAGTAATTAAGAATTCTTTAGCGATTATTAATACGAAAACTTATAAGACGGCTCGTTTATAAATTATCTTATTTAATACTTAAGTCGATATTAAGAATCGTTTCGCTATCGTCTTAGAGATCTATAAGATAGTTATACGGAAATCGAAGCGTAGTAAAGATTTAAGAGCGTTAAAAAGCTTAAGTTCGAAGAAATTAAATAGAAGATAATTAAATAACTTTATAGAGCGTTTAAAGAATATAAAGAAGAGTTAATATTTCTAAGAGAATAAACGAAGATTATAGTTAAGTCTTAAGCGAGGTCGTTAAGAAAGCGAGCGATAATGAGAGAGATATAATGGAAGAAGTTTAAAGTAAGAGATAGTTTTATGATTAGCTAAGGCGTCGACGCTAAACTAAGGTTCTTCTTATATAGTTCTCGGGGACTATTATTCATAGAATAATTAATTAAGTTACGAATAGAGAGAACTTTCTTTAGTTAAGTGTGCGTACTGTGAAGAGACTATCTCACCGCCGTACGAGTTAATGCCTATGGCTGGTAGCCTCGCCCTAGTTCATTATTTAAGACGATATCGTACGAGTCTTCGCTATAATTCTTAATATCGTCGGTGTATTCGTTCGTCTTCGTCATCGAGTATATCGAGAGAGTTAGCTACGCCTCGCTCGGAAGTCGTATTTACTTCTCGCTCTTCTTCGCGCGAGTTACTCGGTATAGTTTAGCTCGACGACTAACCCGCGGATATACTCTCCGACCGAGAGCGAGTAGTTATTCTCTCGTCGATGAATATTCTACGTGTCTTACGCTTATCGCTTACTCCGATCGACTTAGAGTTAATACTTTAAGAATATTAGAGATTCCTTAGTAAGTAGGTAGAGTCTAACGATAAGCGTATATATAAGTTATCTCTATAGTATATGGTCGATACTGTATACGACTTAAAGCATAAGAGAGAAAAGAGTGCGCCTTCTATGCGGGGAGTGTACTAGTAATAAGGATGCACTCCCTGAGCCGCATCTCTTGGCTGGTGGCCTGATTATTTCCCGATGTATCAGGCGTCCGTTCTTCCGATGTTTAGCCGAATCCGTAACACCTAGTAGTCTTATGGGCTGCGTAAGTCTTAATAGCCTAGGGCGGCCCAAGGCTCTTAGGGTCGCGCGGGAAATTTTACCGATGTAGCTTATAGCCTAGTTAATTAGGGCGTAGCCCCGATATTAGGTCTAAACCTCAAGTTTCTGAGGTGTTTAATACGAGATCGATCAGAATAGGTGCAAAACGCATCGATCCAGATGTGGCGGCTTCCGTGGCGGTATCGGAGACAAACGAGAGCTTCAAGCATATTCTGGGTCACAAGGACATCGGTTCCGTTGCATCTGATCGTGGCCGTGAACTCCGGATAGCCCCAACTATAAGACAGCGCATCATAGGAAACGATGGAGGACCATGCGGGGACCACGACGCCTTCTTTGGCGATTAAGTCAACTGTCTGAAGCTCACAGTCAAGAGGGTCACCGGCCTCTCCTGGACGGATGATGATAATTCTTGTTTGCCACGGGTGGATGGGCTGGTATAACTTTGAAGACACCAAGCGCCTCTCTTCGTCAGATGCAGATTTGTGGCTTTGCTGCGATACTGGCAGGGAAATGGTTGGGCTGTGGGATGTTTTGAGTTTTTGGAACATGCACCGGGGATAGCCCGTGAGAGTCAAGTCATGGAGAGTCTGTTGCTCCATTGCTGGTTGATTGATTCAATTCCGCAGCAAAGCACCGCAGCAGCGGTTCAGCTGGACTCGTAGCTGGCTTTGAACAACGAGCTGGCGACCTGGTAAGGCTCTGAACTATCTGTAGGTCCAGGCTGCCAAGGGATAAGGCCGCTAGGCCTACCTGGGTACAAACATTCAGGTGGGTGCCTTATCTCGCCTCTCACCTCTAGAGTATTATTATATACCTAGGTAGGCAGAGTAGGCAGAGTAGGTTGGGTGTGGGTAGGTGCACCACTCTCTAGAAGGCTTCGGGGAGCATTCAGCAGGCAGAAGGTAACGAACAGCCTATTTGTGTGGATAGGGTGGACGAGTCACCTTGCCCACCGTGTAATTAGTTGTATGTAGTATGTGGCGACCATGCTACGAATATGCTATGTATTTTCTTGCGGTGCACTGCGCCATCAAGCCTGCCGGATCAAGTAATCAACACTTAATTCGTTCAATTCATTTGTGCTTTTCCTTCTATGAAAAGTGCATGTATCAAGCACTTTCGACCGTGTCAAGTCTAGCCGTGCCAATAGGCCCATAGGGGTGATTGTAAGACCCATCCGTACATCCATATCATCGTCAACTCGACAAGTTGGTGGCGGTCATGATGGTGCTACCTTCCTCAATCGATCACTCCCGCTGGCAAGACCGAGATATAATCCAACGGCGCAGGCTCAATACCATCTGCCACACCTACAATCTTCAACATATCTCCCCGCCCCACCGTAACATTATGGAATGTGATTCTTGCGGCAGAGTGGCCCTGCGACAATCGCTGTTAGTTTCCGTGCATCGCAAAAGCCCGTCCCAGAGTAGATAACCGCCAGGGCCGAACGGATCTGCCGCGAGCGAGCCAGAGAGGATCGGCACTTACATCAAGATATATGCTGGGAGCGTGACCTAGCCGGTCTTCGAGGTTACCAACCCACGAACCGATCTGGTGGTTGTTGAGAGATACTGTCCACTTCGACTTGCCGCCCATCATGTCGTAATAGTTCACGGCAAGGTTATAGATGCCGTTGGGGAAGTTGAGCGTCGTTGTTGCTGTTCCAGTTGTGGCGTTTGCCGAAGTCACAATGGCGGTAACATTCGAGGCCGCCTCGAAAGGTGATACCGTATACGGCTCATAACCTTGAAGAGTCATGCTCTCCGCCTCTACACGCCACGGGTGGTTACCGACACGGTTCTGGCTGTCCGCAATGCCCGAGATGTTGTGGTAAAAGTTGGTGATTGCATCGCGCCACACAATGGAGTGACCTGCTTGGTATGTCAAACGGAAGAGAGTCTCGTTATACCGCTCCTCGTCGACTTTGCCCTCTAGACCTTCCCATTGCGTAACAAACGTCTGCGCAGTGTCTGCACCAGCATAATGCGCGTTGTAGAAATGCTGGATGACGGTCTCGCCAGAGTGCAACTGTTGCGTGTAATTAACATGATGGAACCACAGAAGCAGATTGTCCGGTGTGGTCGAGATATTCTCGTACATGGCCGCAACTTCCACAGGGTATTGTCCTGCAAAGCCTGTCCCATTGGACACCGTGCGATCCATCCCAATGGTTTTGTGGTCTGCTCGCGTCCATTGACCCCAAGGGTTGTTGTCTTGAGATTGGGGATTAGGTCCAAAATGCGTATATAGAATGTCGGTCAGAGTTTGAATGCCGAGATTGCCCGTGTAGTTTTCGTACGCTGGCCAGGACGACATGGACATGTTAGTGATGGCAGCCAAGACAGCTGGATCAGAACCAAACGTAAGCCGAATCCAGTCCTGCAAGATATCTTCTGGATCACTGGCAAAATCCCACGCTAAACGCCCATAACCATACAAATTTGACATGGAAAGATGACTTCCCAACCAGGTGTCATTGGTTCCGACATTGACGACAGCGGCTGCGCCGCCGAGAGGTCTGTTAAAGCGCCTCCCGGCGACTATATCGCGCACGAGGGATTTTGTATGGTTCGCTCGCATATCGAAATCCAGGACTGTCTTCCATAGTGGGGGCAGGTAAACCAAGTGACATTGCTGTCCTAAATACTCTTGTGTGACCTCTAGCTCAATCGCCGTGCTCGTATTTCGCAGGTAGGCAAAGAGAGGCGAAGCAGGCTCACGTACTTGGAAATCAATCGGTCCGTATTTGATCTGCACAACGGCATTCTCCGCAAATTTGCCATCGAGACCAGTGAAAAAGTCGACGGCAGCGTTCGCCCGGTCCTCTATCCATACCGATTCATTCAGATTGACACTGTCGTAGACGAAGGCGCGAAACATGAGGATTCCACCGTGAGGCTGTAGAGCGTTGGCGAAAAGATTTGCCCCTTGAGCCAGTGTACGATTGTAGGTGATTGGTCCTGGCTGACCTTCAGAGTTGGCCTTGACCAGGTATCCTGCCATATCAGGAACGCGCTCGTAGAGAGTATCAGTAACGTTAGTCCACCATGTTATGACATCCGGATCTAGTGGGTCGAATGTGCTGAGATTGCCATAGGTCAGGTTAGCCGTTGGGGAGGCAAAGTTTAGTGCGATGCCAACTTGCACCCCGTATGGGCGGAACGTGTCTGCGATTCTTCCGAGCCCTTCCACATTCTCAGGACTCAGGAGAGACGCATTGGCATTGACATTGTTTACAATGATCCCGTTGATGCCTATCGAAGCTAGGAGGCGCCCGTACTCTGAAACTCGATTCAGATTGTTGACAACCGTGCCATTTGTGAAGAAAATCGAACGCCCACCGTATCCTCTTTCGATAGACCCATCCAAATTGTCCCCTACTTTGTGGTTAGCACCGAAGAGTTCTTATATAAGAAGAGACGGAGCTTTTGAAAAAGGCTAGTAGAGGCTCCCAAGGACACTTACATTGATTCACCCATCGAATCGGGGCGTCCGGGTTAGAAGCGTAGGCAACATTGGAGAAGTTGCCTTGTGCAAGCATTAAAAGATATTGGAATGCACCATAGAGAGCACCTCGTTCATTGTGGCCAAGGATTTGAATCGCCGAGCCTGTTGTATTGAGCCAGAAACCGTCGTCCACGAGTCTGGGGATATGTGGAGCGCCACCAAAGGTATTTGCGTATTCTGCTACAGTACCGACGAGGATTGATGACGTGGTGTTGCCGGGCTGGTAACTGACTGGATAGATGACCGTGAGATTATGATCCAGGATGCCTGCAAGGCCTTTCTGCAGCTCCACGGCAGCAATATGCACCGGTCCATTTGCTGTGGCATTCAGAGCAATAATATTTGAAGGTAGACTCTGACTAAACTTGGGAGTCGAAACGGGTGCATAGCGCAGCCAGGCGTTGATGCCCGTCTCGGCAGCGGCAAGGCTGGCGACCACGAGCAGAAATAATGAGCGCATCGTGCTGGACTTGTTGGCGATGTAGCTTGCACACCTATTCATCGGGTATCCTCTAGTTCATATAAACTTACAAGAAAGCAGAATAGCCGGCACTTTAACCCAGCGCCTCCCATTTTGAGCTTGAAGGCTTCCCCATACCCCAGGACCAACGGCTAACCTTGATTTGAGCTTCTCCGCAGAACTACCTGCGTCGTTGATTGGTTGCGTGAAGTCGATCAACCCTGAATATGTCTTGAACAGGGAAATGATAGACTGCTCGGTCCGTTTATGCCGACAAGAACACGCAGGCATTGCTCCCAGGAGGGGTGACATCAAAGCATCGGCTAAACCTCAACCATCGAATTCAGGCTGAAATAGACTGATAGAAAGCGGAGGAAGGAGGACAATGAGAGAAGATACGTCCATCTTGACGGCTTTCTCTCCTTTGCGAGCCGGGAGATAGAGCAGAGAACAAATCCGTGGATAATGGATGAGTTGAGGAGTCAAGTGAAAGTTGAAGCCGTCAGAGTGAGCATTCTCGTAGACGTTGTGTGGGAAGTTGTATACTGCGCCCGGAAAATGACCAGCCACCAATAGGGCGGAGCATGATCACGTCACATGCTCTTTCCTGAGGCTCGCAGCCTCGCAGGATGTGCTTATTGAACCACTCCGTCATCATCGAATGGACTAGATCTACTGAAGGGCGAATGAAACAATAGCTTGACTCGGACAATGGGGATCTTGCATTTTTCAACCCAAGTTTTTCTTCAAGTCGACTGCTACACCGGCTATTTTGGAGTCCGCGAACTCTCGGTGTCGGACGAGGATATAAAAAGACGAAAGACGACAAAGCGGTCTTGCCTTCTTGCAAATGGCGTTGCATCTTACATGGACGTCTTCGGACAATATGGATTTCTTCTGGTTTTCTAAGCCGTAGCGCCTTGGAAAGGAGGTGTTGAAGGCCTTCCATCGTGAAGCAGGCCTTTTTAGCATGCAACCTTCACGAACTCCAGGTAGAGAATGCACCAGCGACTAGATTCCAACCACATCTAGTCCTAGTGACCCATATATCGACCTACGATTCACGGGTCTAGAGGACGCATGTTCTGCGGCACTAACTCGACAATATATCCATCCTGAGATCACGCCGTCAGTCACGTCGACATGTTGGGGCTTGATCAAAGCAGAAGCCGGACTCACTGGATCTTTCACAAACGCAATCTTCTCGAAGACCTTCCTATATTCGTCATGGATCTCGCTCTCGGTACCCTTGACTTCGACACCTATGCCACGCTCGTTCTCCCAATCACTGATCGGAATGCTCTGTCTCGTGCAGACGCCCAAATCCTTCAATACTTCGACGCCGTTCTCCCTCATTCGCTTGAGAGCCTCGGGCACGCTCGGCACGGTGAATCCGAGATGACCAAATCCCAGAGGCCCAGGTTCATTTCCCGTCGAATAGTACCCGGGATCCTGTTTCTCTGAACCATGGACATGATACAGCTCCAATAATCCCAAGGTGTGTTGAAGCTTAGCGGCGGTGTCGGCGCCAAATTTCATCAGATCTGCCCGATGTTCGTCGGTCTGAGGGTATCCGAGGTAATATATCGTGAACGGACCGACATTCATGGTGAAAACGGTTCGCATACCCATGAGGTCGACATAGAAGGGGATGGATTTTGCCGGATCCCGGATGCGCAGCATGAAGTGGTTCAGCTTATAACCGATGGTGGGATGGTTGGGAGGAAGGGGAGGATCACGCTGTTGGTTGTCGAATTGGCCATTGGGCAGGAAAGCGCCATGGGGGAAAGGCGTGGGTTGTTTTTGGTCTGCAGGGGATGCCATGGTGCTTTATCCACAAAGGGTCTCTCGAAGCAGCTGTAGCATATACAGGAGGGCAGATACAGGAGGTGCCACCTGCCGAACCACTTCTTCGTTACGATGGCGATGTCTGTGAGAAGGCAAGAACCGATGAAAGGATATCTGGATGTTAGAGGAAGCTCCTAATCGCACCGATAAGCAGTGAGCACTATTACTATATATGACTTTAACAAGTCTGAATAGCTCGCCCACATTATATGTGCATAGGCGCCCGAATATGTGGTCTTTGTAACTACCGAAATCCACTTTGGACGCTGTGGACGCCATCTTTGGGCCCGGGATAGACCCATTCCGCAACCCCATATTCTGTACCTCGTACTCTGTACTCCATGCTGCTCAAGCTACTCTGGCTTTGCGGGGCGAATCCAGTGGGTTTAAGAGGAAGACCGGGGACAATGCCGGTGGATAGCCTGGTGGTGCTTGTGGGTGAGGTCCTCTATACAGGCAGACCAAGCCAGATGAAACACCCTTCACTCGGAGAAGCTGCTTGGACTTGAAAGAAGACACGCTAATACTTCCTTCACAGTCACGTTTCCCCGGCTGATAAGTTCATTCAGGATGTTCCATCATCTGGAGGCCATTTGCCTTCCTAATATACTCTCACACAACCAGCGCTCATAGTTTCCATCCTATTCGACATCATCTCCATACTCCTATTTAGCGAAACCCACCACTTCCCTCCCCTCGTTCAGCAATGACCCTACTCAAAGTCCCTGCAAACCGAGTGACACGATCGGCGTCAAACTTCGCCGTCTCAATTGCCTGTAGCACATGCTTGATTCCCACTCCCACAACCTCACTGCGTGTAATATCCCGGATTTCCGCTATCGCCCTTGATGCCTCCCCGACTTCGAATGCTTTGGATTCGTCCATGACGAATTCCAGTTCGTCGTAAGTGCGCACGTTGGCGACGGGTACGTCGCTGTTAAAGTGCCGCCAGAAATCCAGCTGTTGCAGGACCGAGCGTTCCGTTGCCGTCACAATTATAAGTAGACTTCGCCCCGGCGGAGGTGCTTTGCGCAATAGCGCCACCAAGGTTTTCAATATGGGGTTGGAAAATCGAGGGCCGATGGGCGTCCACTCGGTGTATTCTTCAATATCGTCCAGGACCACACAAGACATCGGCGATTTGTATGCATCCATGAATACCCTGCTCAGGTATGAGATTTTCTGGGATTCGGACATTTCCAACGTATCCTTGTTGCTGATCAGTTTGATGAACGGGTATCCGCTGTCAATGGCGATCTTGGCTGCAAGGGCCGTCTTCCCGCAACCAGGGGGCCCGTGGAGGCACACCGAGAACAGTGGCGTAGATTTAGGGTTGCGCACCTGTTCCACGAAGAGTTTCCCTTCGTCCAGCACGTCCTTGATATACTGAGAAAAGTGAATGACACCTCCCCGGAGGCAATACGAAAGCTCCTCTTCAGACACGCCAAAGGCCGGTTTCACTTCTTCTAGAGCGTTTTCGAAGTCCGCACGCTTCACTTTCATGTCCGCCACGTCATCTGTGATGCCCGCCATCGTACCCACCTTGATATGTCGCGAAAAGGCAAACGACGTGGCCGATTTGACCAAACCGCCAATCTCGGCACCTGAAAAGTTCTTGGTCTTGTGAGCGAGTTCCAGAAGGTCGACGTCCGGGTCGAGCACCTGGTTGTCGCGCATCTTTTGCGTGTGGATCTTCAGAATTTGCGCGCGGCCATGTTCGTCTGGTAGGGCGATTTCCATATGTAGCTCAAGACGCCCGGGTCGCAGAAGAGCATCATCAATCATATCTTTCCGGTTCGTCATGCCGATCAGGAGGATGTTGTTTAACTGATCTACGCCATCGAGCTTGGAGAGTAGCTGGTTGACCACACTGTCTCCCACACCTGTGCCGCCGGCGGCCCCGCTGCCTCTTTGCTTACAGACAGCATCCAATTCGTCAAAAATGATGATATGAAGGCCGGATTCGTCTCCCTTTTCTTTATATTCCTTTTCCGCATCGGCGAAAAGTTTCCGGATATTTTCTTCCGACTGGCCGACATACTTGTTCAGCACTTCAGGACCATTAATGACTTTTGGTTCTCTCGCATTGAGCATCTTGCCAATTTGTCGTGCAATCAATGTTTTGCCCGTGCCCGGAGGACCGTATAGTAAGATGCCCTTCACGTGCTGGATACCCAGCTTCTCCACAAGCCCAGGAGGGAAGACGCGCGAGGCGAATGCCCTTCGGAAGATGGTAACGAACTCGGCATCCAGACCACCAATGCCCATATCCTCAAATTTAAAGTCGGGAGCAATGATGGAATTGGCTGCAGGCCGACGGGAGGATGCCTTCAGATTTATAGGTGTCTTCCCGTCCTTGAAAAAGTTGATTTGGGTTTGAGGTGTCAAAATACCTCGCGCATGAGGATCAGACGTGGTGGGCGCAGACTTCTCACTCAAGTCTGCCAGTTGTACTGTCTTGACTGTGAGGTTCAGGGGAATGCTTCTGAGGTCCATAAGGAATCGCTGACCCGGGGCGAACATTTGACTGTTAAACAACTGAGGCAAAATTAGTGTTAAACCACCAATGAGGTACTTTTGGGCATACTTTGGTAATCTCTCTGGCTAGATCATCCTGATCGTACGGTGTGTCTGTGGTTTTCCGCGTACTGGCAAAGCCGATTTCGATATCCATCGAGCCAATGTATGCGTGGCTCCCTTGGCTGAATGGGTCATAGACTTCTGCCTGCAGTAGATCTGTCAAGGCTACACCCATCCAAGACCGTTGAGGTTCCGAGAGACCAATACTGCCTCGTGGAAACGCATCGAGAGGTCGAGCTGAGACGACATACACGCCGTTGATAAGCAGGAAGACGTCGGTGCCATCGTAAGAAGGAGGAACGTCCTGCGAGGAAACTGCCACGAGGTTGCGGAACGTATACGAATTGTCCGGGGATTTTGCAGGTTGTAAGGTCATGACAGCACTCGGACCTCTTGTAGGGGCGCCTCGACTGGGACTTTGCCGGTGGCCCATCGGACGTGGAGGCATGTTTCTCGCTGGCAGGCCAGGACTGCCATATCCTGGTCGAGGAGAGTCGTAACCATTCATGTGTGTGTCGTAGCCGCCGCCGCCCCCTGGAGGATAAGAAGGTCGCCCTCCTCGATTCGGGGGTGGTTGCTGGCCATATGGGTCGCGCTGAGGAGGTTGCCCAGAACCAAACAAGTTGTTTCTATTAAGAAAGGACATGGTTGCAGCGAGGGAACGAAGGCAAAGGGGCTTGACAGGACGTCAAAGCTGGATACAGAGGACAGATTCAATTTGGCCACAGGCACCAAAGTCGCAAAGTAACTGCACTTGTTAACAATAGGCACGGCGGCTCCAAGAGTGTTTCATGACCCCAAGGGCCAAAACTGCGCCGCGCCTGAGGCATCGGCGTCGAAGATGACATCCTGGACATCCAACAAACTCCGTGTCCCGAAGTTTTGCCGCCCAGCCCGCAACCTGGTGGCGATGGTGGCGGCAAAGTGATCCCAGCCTTGCAGCCTTGCTCAGCCTTGTCTCGATTTTTCCCCCGCAGTCATTTGTCGCTCAAACATGCACATCTCATTCGAGATTAACATGATTGAACCATGCCTCTCCATCTCCTCAGCAAGAAATCGTGGAACGTCTACTCCCCTGTGAACATCGAGCGTGTGAAGCGTGATGAAGCCAAAGCCCGCCGTCAAGCCACCGAACAAGAAAAGCGCAGCCTCAAGCAGGAGGCTGGTGATCGACTGTCTACTTTACAACAACAGAGTAAGAACCAGAGCAAAAGCCTGAAACGCAAGCTGCCGGGAGAAGATGATACGGATCGCGATATTCGGCTTGCCCTGGAAATTTCACCAGCGTCCACCAACAAAGAGAAGCAAGACTACGGTTCCCTCGTTGATGCGAATGGCCATATCTCCCTAATACCTGTACCCGAGAAACGATCTTGCGTCGATCAAGAAGAAGCAAAAGACCCATACACCGTCTACCTCACCGACGCCATTGGCAAACGAGATCGATCGAAAGACACATGGTATACGTCTATCCAGCCAGAGCGCCAAAAATGGGGTGACGATAACCCCCAGAAACAGGAACGAGAACTCGCACGGCTCAATGCAAACGACCCTCTCGCGGCCATGAAGAGAGGTGTCAAAGCTCTCAGGGAGAATGAGAGACAGAGACAGGAGTGGATGAGGGAGCGCGAAAGGGATCTAGAGGAGGTCGTAGAGATGGGTAAGCAGAGGCGCGACAGAAAACGCAGAAAGAGAGCAGGTCACAATGAAGACGACTCGGAGAGCCTGGAAGAGTTCAATCTAGATGATAGATATGCGAAATCAGAAGTTAATGAGCATCATCGGGATCGAAAGGACGAACATCGTCTTGGGCATTACCATAGGCACCATCATCATCATCGACATAGACGACGGCATCGAGATCACCAAGCTATCGAAGATAACCAGGACCCTCACCAAAGGCATGGACACCATGGAGGAGACGATACCGACAGAGCCAAGGGCAGAGAAACCGACGAAACCTGATGGAGTCAAGACGTTTCAATGCAGAGTTAATACTCGACTTCTGCTACCCAAGTCCTACCGCCAGGTCTGTGTGCCGAATGCTTAAATACTTGCAAGTATTTCAAAGCAGAAGGGGAGCCCGAATATTGAAGAAAGTCATTGGTGTGATGGACGACACTGTGAAGCAGTCTCCCTCTAAGTGGTCATCCCTAGCATCCTCCACATCACCTAGATCACTCAACGTCAGTCGTGTGCGTGGGCAGTTTTATCTGCTGATGGACAGAGAGCGCCCAACAGTCCTTTCCGAAACTCAAATCACAGTAGGGTTCGCATGAATATCCGACTGTCGCTGAGCTGCTCTCACAGCTGATGCACGCCTCAAACATCACGACCATCATGTTCTCGGTGGGATTGAACACCCCAGAGCGTCCAAGTAGAGATGTACTAGCCTCTGCATCCCCTACGGGGCTACAGCGCCTAAGCACAAAGCTCACCCACTGTAAGCACCATCCACACTGCAGGGTTTTTCTTGGTTAATATATCATCGACCCAAGACCAAGGCAACCAACGGTTTTGACGCTGAGACACACCGCGTCCTTAATGAAGAGAAGAGTGTCGAAGGATGCCAAAGTGCTCGTTCTGAATAGAGCTATCTATATCACTGAGATATGGGGAGGAAGCAAGACCAGAATGCGTACCTCAAAATTGTCCTTCAATGCGGCCATGGCTCTGTTGCCCTTGGTAAGTCAATCGAAGAAGCCATATTCAACACCATGTATATGCTCGAAATCCCCAGAGTTCAAGCACATGCCGAAGAGAGAAGCAAGTTTTTTTTTTTGGTGGAGGGGGGGGAAGCTATCCATTCTCTGAATGCCAAGGAAATCCAGGCCTGCAGGGCGATGGATAGGGACTGAGTCATGGAGACCTGGCCATTGGGGATGGAAGAGATCAGGAAGAACACGGTGTGATATTGAAACCCTGTCTTCTATGCGCGTCCTTTTCCCAGATCCTTTCTCAAATGCTCTGGAAACAGACTCAACACCTGCGCAATATGATCCGATGGGGAGTCAAGGTTGCTGTTTGCCGTGGCTGGGCGAGCTTCAGGATCTGCGACTGGCCTTCTCAACGTTCCGCGCCACCTCTCAGCACGTTGGTACAGGTTGTCATAATATATATTGTTCATCATGGTCTCCAAGGCCGACACCAGGGTCTCTTCGATGTTGTCACCTCCCGGACTGGGATTCATTTTCCTTTTTTGTGCCAGTATCCGCTCGAAAACCTCCAAAATATGCTTCAATGCGCTTGGATTGGCGTAATAGCTGAATGTGCCGGCTTCAATCTCTGGGAGGAAGGCCATGCCCATATTGAACAACATCTGGACACTGACCTTGTATAGGCGCGACTCTGTACTGCAACTGCTACAGCGGCGGATGGCCTGGTGCCAGTTCCTGACATATAGCCGTTGCCGCCAGGCATCGGATTCTGTCCACTCCTTTGACGAGAATGATGCAATCGAATCCAACAACAACCCTCTGGCCTGCGTTAGTGACCTGCGTTAGTGAGTGGACGATGGGCATGTCGCATCCCATGTCCTCCACAGCACTGGTTCCCTTAGTCAATGGGTCGTTGGACGGAGAGTCTTCGAGGAGGACAGCGTTCGTGTATGACTCACACAATCGAACTGCCCGCTCGATTGGCACCATCATGTCTAATGTGGATCGACTACGGCTGGCTGGCGACGCCTTGAGCTCCTCCCACAGCCGTGATGCCGCTCTTACGTGGATCTTCGCCACCGAATAATTCCTCTGCATGTTCTCACATATCCAGGCGACCAAGCACGCGACCGTCAGGCACAGCTTGTTGGGCGCCTTTGCGTTGGCCTTTCTTGGGTTTGGCTCCTTCAAAAATCCACGGCCTGGGAGGATTATATTCCAGGCATACTCTCCCGGAGCGAATGCATCTGATTCATGGGGTGAGAATCAATCCGTTCGATAGCAGGGGACAGCAACAGGGCAAGGTTTGTACCTTTTGCAGCTTGGCTTCCCCTCATCGCACTTTAGCCGTCTGTGTCTTTTCACACGAAATAAGCATGCAATAGTCGAGACAGAAATGAGGCTTTTTCACATACTTGCATGTCGTACAGCCGCTCCGCACTTTATGATGAAGCTGTTTCAGACGAGGCTTGCCATTGATAATGCCAGTGGCTGATCTGTTGTCGCCGGCTTCTCGCTGGGCGCCCTTACCGGCGGTATGTATGGCGCTAGATGCCTTGCTCTTGCTTGATTGAAAGTCTAGCACCAACTTCAGAAGGGCCTTACTCCGGTCCACTCACACGGAATGTTGTTCCCATATCAACACCGGAACGTCTGGAGCTTTCGGAAATGCCTCTTCGGTCATCGCCCGAATGAAGTATGTGGCTGGCGATTAGAACTTTCGGAAAGCGCCTTTAACAAGCTCCTGAGACTCAACATAGCACAGTTGTCGGTCGGCATTCGGCTGTCCGCTAGGGCCTAGGAGCAGTTTGTAGGTGAGTGAAGATGGAGACGGGGTAAGATGCTCTTATGGTGACGTCTCTAACATTTGAGGCTCAGACAGCTTGGGGCCGAGCGCCTTGATCAGGGCTCTACCAGAAGCAAGTGCTATGGCCCACGACGTCGATCAGGCCTCCAGCAGACACGGCAGGACTTTGGTACAGGGCAGTACAGGGGCAGAGGAGCCAACAATCGACAACTACTAGTGGTATCGCGGCACAGGCCATGCTGAATCGCCAGGCACAGATTCTCATTCACCCGGCCTTACTAACCCGGGGAGCTCGTATAGGACCCCCCAACACGTTCAAGGTTGTTCGAGCACGCAATCAACCACATCGCGAATCAAGACGCTTGCACCATATGACAGCGCCAATCTATTGCCGCGGCTGAATGACCAAAGCCGGGTTGTGTCCACAAAATGCCGGGAAGAGTCCAATTAGATCCCTACAAGTACAGCTTTGTCTCCATGGAGCAGACAAGCAACGCAGATGATCGTGGGAACATGAACATAAACCAGATCAGCCACACCAACGCGCCGTCAAGCCGTCAAACCACTACTGCGTATCCTCGAACACCAATCGACGACTATATCCATGTCATGATACTACAGCTGCAACCACGTCCAGGACGCGCAGAAGCATCTACATACCTGGTATTCGATTCATTGGTTAAGATGATAGCACCAGAAGATGGGATATATATGTCCATGGTCCTTGGGGGTTTCCAACTTCAGGGCAGCCTTTCAAACCCCCGATCAGCGTCTAAGGCCAGAAACGGCGCAACACACCAGCCTGTTCTGACGGCCTCATTTAGGACGCGCGTACTCTTGTTGCCACGACTCACTTTTCTCCCGGGGGCACCGCTCTAAGCACCATGGTTGATCCCTATGCTCTGATAAATTACACGATAGCACAGAATTATCAGGCCCAATGTACGGATGTAGGCAGGGTAGGTCTTTCACCACAAGGCATCCTTGTCACCAGCTGAAGACTCGAGCTGAAGACATGCTCCGACGGCAAACAAGGGCCTGGTTAGAAATGCTTGTTTTCCAATTGAGTTATGCAATTATATTCTATAACTTATAGCACGCGACCCGATGCAAAATTACAATCGCGGAAATAAAGGAGATGGAAGCCTAGCAGTGCAATCTATACCACTCGTCTGTCCTGTCCTCTCCTGTCCTGCCCTATTATATCCTGCTTTTCTCATGAGAACACGCCAGTATCGATGCTTGTTTCCTTTCCTGTCCTCGCCCAGCTCCACCCTATCATCTTCACAAGAAAAAATAGTGAGGTTGACCGTCCTCATCAAACCGGACGTGCCAGGAAGGTTCAACGTTGTTGTGGTTATTGTTGTTGCCCGCCGGTGACGTCTGGTAGTACTGAGGGCTCGACCTTAGACGACCTCCGGCCCAGCCCTGGCCTGGGCTGTGCCTGATTTGGAGGGGACTGGGCTTCGACGTTGTCCTCGGCAGCCGAGTCTGTTGCATCGCACGCTTCGGTGTCGAAGGCAAGTGCCCGGCCGCGAAGCGTGCCGCGTAGTTGGTGTACCACCAAGAGGCGGTCTGGCGCGGCGAGGTTTCGTTTGAGCCATCATACCCCTCGTCATCGTCGGGGTGGACCATATCCTCGTAGTCTGGGAGAGGACTTTCTTCCTCGTCGTGCTGCTTTTGGACAAAATCCTCGCCGTTATCGTCCCCGTCATCGTCACCGTCCTTGTCGCCATCCTCCTCTCCAAACCCATACCAATCCTCGCATTCGTCCTCAGGAGTGGAGGAGTAGAGTCTCTGTCCCGAAGAATCATAGTGTAGCTCGGTTTCGTGACGTGAGTCGTACCCAGTATTGTCGGGCAATTGCTGGTCAGCTCCCGCTTCCACTTTTATGCCGCTGGTGGTTCTGGCACGCTTAAAGGCGCTAGCCTGCGTCCAGCCCTCATTGCCGACCTCTTGAACGTCCTCATCGACTTGATCCAAGGTTCTCTTTTGTCCCGCTCCCACATTCTCCATACCTGCACGTCCCTTAATATTTAAATCTTTCACTGCAGGGTTTGTTACCTCTCCCCCGGGGTTATTATATTGCACCCTGTTCTGTCCTTGAAGCAGCCGGATCTGCTCTTGTAGTTCCGCAATCTGCCGCCTCTGCTTTTGGTGCTCGTCTAGCAATTCTGCCTCTTTCCTCTGCCAATAGTCCCGTATCCCATCCGGGTCATCTGCCTGCAATAAGAGCTCTTGGTACCAACCAAGCAGGTCCCTCATAGTTGCAATTTCTTCTTCGTACGGGGAGACGATCGTGGAATGGAGATCCCGCTTGATTTTCTCTTGATAGAAGAGCTCCATGTCGTTGAAAATCTCGCGCAGCTTGGCCTGGACGGATGGGGTCTGGTAGAAGAACGGAGGCCCTTCACCACTGGGAGATCGTTGAGAAACCAGAGGGGTGCCAGGATCGGATTTCAGGAAATGGGTCTGAGGCAGGCGTTGATTGGGACTGTGTTTCGGTACCTCTGGAAGAAGCTCAGGATCAAGTTCAGTATCGGCACTTGGAGCCCTGTTGAAATGCTGCTGGTCGTCGCATTCAACCCATCTCGTTGGCGTTGAAGAAAGGGTTAACCCAGGCCCAAGAGTTGGCTTTAACTTGATAAAAGAGGTGCAATCTGCTCTCTCTCTGGCCTGTCTGGTCGAGAACGCAGCAGATCCCTCAACCTCCCAAGTTTGACCCTCTGAGTCCCTAACCCACATGTCAACGACGGCGTGATTGTCGTTGGTTGAGCGTGCGTAGTTTTCCAGTACGACTGTTGGGAGTTTGAATTCGTACCGACCGACACCCGCCTTAATATCGATGAACAATTGTCCTGGGCGTGGGCCTTTTTCTGTGGCAACCTTGAGTTGGGCAGATGAGGATTGAGGGCCATCTTGTGCACCACTGTTCACAGGAGATTGGCCGTCTCTGCTCTGGTAGCCGCCACCCCTACCGTCTTTGTTGCTCCTGTCCCTTTCGTCCTCAGTATTTCTGGCATCGGAGTCACCCCCCGCATCACCCCCAGTAATACCACCGCTCCGAGCCTCCACATGGTCACCATCAAGGCAATCTTCCTGATTTTGGACGGTCCTCTCATACAGAAGCATATAGGGGGTGAAGCCACCTTTGTGGTTGAGAATGTCTGTGAAAGAGATCTTCTTCACCCTTAGCGCATCGTTGAAGACATACCAAATTTCTCCTCGGCGAATGTAACAGACGTAATGGCCTCGGTCTTTGTCACCTTGGTGGTTCACGATGGCCTCGAGCCGGTAAATGGCCGACGTAGTGGCCGGTTCGCCTCGCCTCTCCAGAAAAGGGGTCAGGTCTAGCTCCTCCGGAATGTCTACCTGTGTGGCGTCCTTTCCGTACATCACATTGCCTCTTCTGTCCTTCATCAGCTTGAAGCGTGCGAGCTGCACAAATAGAACCTCGGGCGCGGAGTAGATCTTCTTCCAGTGATTCCTCTTTGCGCCATGTTGATTTTCTGAGTCGGGCCCTAATCCTTGCCGTCGGCAATCACTGCAGAGCCATTCAATATCATTTCTTGAATTCTTCGCAAGGCAGTCTTCCAACCTCACCGGCACATCGCTAATGGGTGTAGCTGCCAACGGAAGCGACAATATATTATCTATAACGAGGGACGAGAAACGGGTTTTGACGTTGCGCCGGGAGCCGCATTGCATGCACCGGACACGCTGCGTTTGCGTGACTCGTAACAGCTCATATATATCTAGGTCATGCAGGTTCGCAACTTTGGTCAAGGTAGCCTCTTCCATTCTATTCTCACGGTCAGCTCAGTCTAGATGTATTGAATGTGCTGAGGTAAGACTTACCTGTGTGCGTATCGGCCCACCCGCTCCTGGATGAAGGATCGGAGCTGGTCAACACTGAGTGTGATCAACCAACCCAGGAACTCGGAAGCACATTGGTCTTCTCTGGCTTCCTTCATTTTCGTCCTGAGCATGTCGCCTGCAAGAGGGATTCTCTCTTGATCGCGCTGGGGATCTGTAACGTAGTCCCAAAAGATTTCTATAGCAGCGTTAACGGTCTTCCGCTTATTGTGACTTTCATCCCAATAGACTCTGCTCAGCTCGAACAATTCACACCACACGTCGGTGTAATCGGTGAGAAACGATGTCTCAGTGTCGTCGTCAATCTGGTTATCCCCGCGTTTTAGGCCAATCAATGCGTCGATCTGAGGTTTGCTGTAAGTTTTGACTCTCAACCCTGCTCCCGTCAGGTTGGGAATGTGCCGATTTTCAATCCAGGACATCAATCTGTTGCTGTGCAGTAACATGACTATGGTGGCATTGCGATAGCAAAGGCGGCCTGGATTCTTGAACCCATTCCCAACATCTGAGCGTATTATTGATCTCGCCGCCACTATGGCCTCCCTTGGCGCCCTCAAAGGCGGGTGGAATTCGAGTCCATCCGACGTGGTCGGACTGGGAATTGGATCAATCCCCATTCCTCGCGCAGGAGGATCTACTGCCGACCCTTGAGCGTCCTCGGCATCGCCCGAATGAGCCGAGTGTTCTTTTTCACAGCCCTTTGCTTTTGACGCTGGCTTGCCTTTCGTTCGGCTATCCCCTGAGGCTTTGGTTTTCGATCTTGTTTCCCTTTTTGCTTTGCGTTTCGGTGGAGTCTTTTGCGCGGCCCCATGTTTGGGATGACTCTTAGCTGGTGTTTTACTTTTTCGCGAATTCTTCGGCGGTGCTTTGCTTCTCGCTTGACCTTGTGCTGCTACAGTCTGAGGTCCATTGCTGGTACAAGCCCGTGATCGTGCTTGGGCTCTTGTCGCCACCATGATGAAGTATAGGCAGCAGGTTTTGGAGAATCGAATTGACAAACACTGAACAAGGGACAGGGGGGAAGAGAGGGTCGGAGAATAAGAATGAAAAGAAGTAAGATGCTGGGACAAAGAACACTGGTGGGAACTGCGCAAGTGAAGTCGAAGCACTGTCTGGCATGTTTGCAGACATGGTTGAATGGGTGCAGCATGGTGAACAATAGGCGCTTCGAGAAAGGAATAGACCCAAAGACCAACAACGGCTGAAAACGGACACGTCGCTGCAACAATGGGGTGAGGATGAATGTAGCATTGCGCTGCGTGCAGAAGAGAAGAACAAAGTTGAACCACAATGAGAGTGTTCCTGGTGTTTTTCATCATATTGAGAGGCGACCGGGAGAGTCAAACAAAATCACGTGACGCTCCGCAAACAACAAACAAGGCTGTGCGCAAACAAACGGACCAGGCTGTTTATGGCATTTGGCTCCTCGAGAAGTTCCGAGACCGGAAAGTTCTGATTTCATAATTATGGAATAAAGACAATCGAGTCGTATCGGTCTTGTCGCTAGAAAACACGTAGATTAGTCTTGTGCGGTTTCTGTCGGTCCCTTTGGTCGAAAGTTTCAAGAGGATATCACAGGCTTCTGGGATTTCCCATTGCCAAAAAAGCGTCTCCAGTCTTCTGAATTGCGATGATTCTCCCCAACTCTGAGAGTTGCAATCCCAGATCCATTGTCCGGTGGAGAGGGTAAGGGTGCGGGTGCATGTGACCCTGCCGCAGGCTTCTCTACTACAAGCTTCTCGGATGGCACCAAGTCCACCGACGGCGCTGTACTCCTTAGTATTACCATATTCTCCAACTTGTTCGTTCGTTGTCCTATTCGTAGACAGAAGAGAATGGCAGCTATCAAGGCGCAAATGCCGAGAATCACGCCAATTGCAATACCAGCTTTGGCGCCATTACCCAGTCTCGCGGAACTAGAGGTTGGGGAAACGGCAGTCTCGGCTGCTGCAGACGCCGTAGATGAGGACATAGCAGCAGGCCCCGTCGCTGATGTTGGGGTTGTCGCTGCTCGTGTAGCGGCCAAAGAGTAGGTCGTGGCGATGCTCTGGGTGCTGATCATTGTGAACCCAGCTGCGGTGGTAGAGTCTGTCCTGTTCTGGGAATCACAGAGCATGAAGTTGCAATAGGTAGGGAACTGGGGAATTTTCATTCCCGCTTGGATTGGCGCAATGGCATACGTGCCATTGGATTGGACTGCAATATACCATCAACGTCTTTTCCCTATCCTGGTCGGGTTGAGCAAGCTTACTCTGGTTTATATTGGCCAAAGCGAACTCATGCGAGCCTGGACTCATCTCACAAAATATCGACAGGTCTACACTCTTCCAAACCGTCCGGTAGCTGACTTGGATCACATCGATATTGTTCAAGGTCAATGGCTCCGTTGGATACAGAAAGGTCGCATGTGGCACCATATCCGTGTTTGTGGTTGTGGCTGCTGCGGTGACTATACTTGAAGAGGTTGTCGATGCGTCGGTGATCTGTATATCGGTTGTGGACGAGGTTAAAATCGCGCTCGCTGTTCCCGGTCCAGCATCGCCGGTGAAGTCAGGACGAGGGTGCATCTGCGGCGCACGCCGGACATGATGCACCAAGTCTTGTTGTAACATTTAGAGGACAGCGACTGGTCAGGAATCGAAATCGCAGTTTGAATTTTCGTGGCCGTTTACCGACATGGTCCCTGATGGATCGACATACACAGGGTTCGCTTGGGAAGAGAGGGGTGTCTCATGTTAATGGCATTCCTGGCTTTTGACAGATTTCCGGCGCCGTCGAGTCAACGACAAAGTTTCAGAAATGGAAAAGGCCAAGTAATTATTGACGCTGCGGAGGAAACGGGAGACACCAGGGCCCAGGAGAGCAAGCCATGATTAGATTCGTCCCGATCTGGAGAGTACGGCTATCGAGGGGCCCAGGGTTCGAGACATTGGTCGGATGGCGCTGAATTTTGGCGAAATTGCAGCCATCTGGCATCAGCAGCTCAACCTCCCAAGTGGAGCTGCCATACAGTCAATCTGGTCGCTAGTCGGCGTGTGGATCTCACCGATATCGAGGTAGAGTCCTCCGTACTCATCAGCAATGACCGGTTGTCATGAGGGCGAGCTGAAAAGCATGAAATCCGAAGAGATGGAAGGGGGAGGGAGGGTGAACTGGAGGAGAGAAGGAAGCGTTCCCACATACCTGATAAGTGGGTACGTAAGTATACCTAGGTAGAACCTTGTACCTAAACGGCGTGACTTAGGCACTTCGGCGCGTACTTAGGCGGTGCTACATGGCCGCCGCCCGCCCGGCCCCCCTCAAAAACCGGGCTCCCCTTTCGGTACCTGCAACATGAATCATTGTGGTCCTTCCATCCTACTCACTCGATACCCAGTACAGTGATTGCGCAACCACCCACGTTTTGCACGAGATGTAACCTCCCCCAGCTGACGCAACAGATAACTCGTACCTCGTATATTTGGTATGTCATACAGTGGCTCGATAGCTGAAATAATGGTAGATTTTGTTGTTCCATGTCACCAACTATAAGTGCGACTCTCTGCATCAACGCCTCGCTGTCCCGGTCTCAAAGGGCTGTCGCCAACTATGCTTAACCCTCCAAAATATCTTTTTCAAAATGCACTACTTCGCCAGCCCTGAGCTGTCGTCCCAATCGTGCCGATGCTCCCTTCTCGATGGAGGCCATCCCCGTCCAGGTTCAGCTTACCAAGGACTTCCGCTGGAACGGTAGGTATATATTTCCTCGCTCGCTCCCTGTTTGTGCCGCCAATACCCGCTCCATAACTGATGAGCATGTCTGTCGAGGTCGGAAGCGAAAACGGTAGCATCAGAGACTGATCCAGTGTCAAGGCATTTCGGTTCATGGGTGGGTCCGTGTCCTGCTCGACTGGCGAGGATATGGAAGGAGCCGACACGTGGTGGGGTGTGCTGGAATCTTTGTTTGCTGGCGTTGACGTTCCATTTCGCCTTGCGGGTGTCGTCGTCCCCGACTCTGACGCATCGACCATGGGCGTCAGTGGTCGCTTGATCAACGACTGTTCGCCTCTCTGTAATTGGGTCAGGAACTTCATATGTGTTTTGGACAGACTCTTTTCGCCGACTTCTGCTCGATAATTCTTGACGGCATGGATCAACTGTGTAGGAGTGAGGCGTTGGAGCTGGACTAGCGTTCCAACGAGAGATTCATGATCCTCGCCCAGCGAACTAAAACACTGCAACCATTGAAGCAATTGGATGATGGGTGCGAGATGCCGCCGTGCGGCGTCAACCGTACTCTCTCCAGTCGATATTGTGGAGCCGTTCTCGTAATGTTCCGGTTGTCGATTATTCGTCCGCGCCCAGTCCTCAATGGCAGACACATTCATTCGAATTTGCATAGCCTTGGTCCTCGAAAGGTACTTCTTTGTAGTCATGACCCGGTTGAATAATTCTGCACCAATCCAATAAAGCAGCTGCGAAAGGATCTGTGATGTGATGACTGAATGAACG
This sequence comes from Cladophialophora psammophila CBS 110553, assembly GCF_000585535.1. Taxonomy (NCBI): domain Eukaryota; kingdom Fungi; phylum Ascomycota; class Eurotiomycetes; order Chaetothyriales; family Herpotrichiellaceae; genus Cladophialophora; species Cladophialophora psammophila. The sequence goes on from NW_006912967.1 coordinate 50,090, forward strand.
TCGTACAGGTCAAGCACAAACAGGGTCGAAGACAGAAGCGAGGTAATGTTGCGTGGAGATGTCTGGGCCCGCCGCTTGGGTGAGGGAGGTCGAAAACGCTTTTCCGGCGCCTCATCCTGCGCTTTCGGCTTGGATTTGAAGACCTTCCATTCTCCTTGGAAAGCAATGTCATCCAGGCCAGGTATCGTTTCATGATCCAACATCGCCATGTCCAGAACCTTGTTCATTCTCCGTTCCGCATCTCGGATGATGAGGATAAAGGTCTCATTGATCAGCTCTGCAAGTTCGAGCTGATACTTGGATGTGGCCTGCACAAGGCCCGCGTCCTTCTTCAGATAATGTAGAAGCAGGGTAGCATTGGAAATCCAGAAAGCGAGCATGGTCATGTCCCATTGGTAGCGTTCGATGACATCGTTAATGAGATCCATGGCTCTGGTAAGAACATCGTCTAGGAGAGAGGCCGTCATGTGATAGTGGGCATATCGGGCCATGAGGAAAATCAGGTTCGCTGGTATAGGCTTCTGCGACGGAGATCGTTGCGGAGTCATATTGGTGATGATAAGGTCAAAGATGGCGTCCAGCTTGTCGGCCTGAAAGACAAACATCTGGTCACCAACGCAACGGTCCCAGATAAACTCTTCCTCGTCGACCTCAAGATCAGTGGGTGACTAGAAAAGTCAGTAAAACACATGCGGCGCCATTTTCGGGTTGGCTTACCTCTGGCTGTTCGTCGAATCCCAGAGTGGACAAATCGACCTCCAGGTTAGCCGCGCTTTCTTGCATTAGCATCCGTCGTTTCATTTCGTTCTCTGCCATCTCTTCTTCGAACCGATCCTGGGAGAAGCCCGAGTTGTAGAAGTCGTCTCCCAAGCTTGACATTCCGAAATGATAGCCATTCTCATGCAGGTAATGAGAAAAGTCGGACCCAGGCTGGACAAAGTCAAGCGCGGTGCCTCCAGAAGAAGATCTGATGTCAGGGTCGGCTCCATGATCAAGCAGCATTTTGGCGATTTGCTTGTGGCGATTTGTCATTGCCCACATCAAGGCGCTCCACTGATTTCGATCTTGTTTGTCGACGATGGCTCCAGCGTTGAGAAGCGCTGCCACAACTTCATGATGTCCCTGGCTCATGTCAGTCTGAGGAACTGCCATGTTATTATGGCTCCACGTACAAAACAGCTAGCATATATCAGCGGCACTGTACCCTCCTCATCTGGCTGATTGACGTCGACATATTGCTTGGCCCTACCTCCAACCAGCTTCTGAATACGGGCGACGTCTCCGTTGCTTGCTGCCATATTAAGGCTCTTCTGTAGAATCTCTTTCTTCTCGCTGTCCGACAGGCTGTCGTCCGTGGCGATGGCATCTTCATCCTGTCCAGGACTACCATCTTCCCGGTGATGCGCCTGAGCTGCCACCATTTCCATTAGGCGCGAGTCACTGTCCTGAATACGGGCAAAGGTTTCTTCGTCATCGTAGGCCGGGGTATCCAGATGCAGATCGAAGGTCAGGGTTCTTGCGGGAGTCGGAGCGGTGATATACTGGGATGAACCTATCCACGGCGAGAACTTGTAAGTATTCGTCTCCACGAAGCACGAGACATTTGTGGGCTTCTTGCCTTGCCATCCATCATACATCTCTGTTTCCTCGCCATAGCTGGGAAAGGAGCGGCGGTCATCTAGGGACGTCGGCAGATCATCTGGAAGCTTGCGAGGGGTCTGTTGAGAGGGAGATTGCGGGAGGAACTGGGCGTCGCTGGGCGTCACTGGGTCACCAGCGTCCATAGTGTAGGCTGCGCAGAAATGCCAGCAGGCGTGATCTCATATCGGGAGGAGGTCTTGTGCTGAAGGACAAGGCTCATCTGGCTTCTGCTGTAGCGGTGTGTTGTTTATAGGCCGATGCCATACTCTATTGGAGACCGAAGCTATCTAAGTATTCAACCTGGGAGGTTCCAAAGGACGGTGGTCTGTCTGCTGTGGTCCATGGTGGGAGGTTCGCCTCTGACCTCTGCCCGCACCGATTGTTATCCCAGTCGGTCGAGTCGCGCTTGTTCCGTGCTTGGCACATGATGCCGCTTTAAGAAGGCCTGTTCACTCTTGAAACCCGTTCTTGTTCTAAATAAAAAAAAAAGGTAAGTGCGAGTGTCTTGACAAGTATAGTGAAAGATGGTTGAGCATCTCTTTGCTTCACCACTTACCTGGAAACATGCCTAGAGGCATTGTTCATGATACTATCATCAACCCGCCGTGAACCGGCGCACCTCTGGCGGTATTAGTCGATAAAGCGACGAGATGTTTGACAACCTGGAAGATGAAGGACAAAACGCGTGAAAAGCCCGTCCTTGGGAACTGGTAGTCCTTGACTGTCAGTCAGCCTTGTCTGAGAAATCCCAATTCCATTGGGAAGATCTCATTAGTATGGGACGCAGACTGTCAATGCAAAGGCAGCAATTCAACCTTCCAATCTCCAGCCTTTGCCACAGCCTCGCCAGCCAAGAATATGAAAGCAAGGTGCGAAGTCAGTTCCTCTGGCAGGTTCAAAAGTAAAATGGTACGCTCATTGTAGATAGACGTCGCCTCAAATCTAATAGCGGATAACTTTTAGATTGCCAATACCGCTTTGTCAGTTATCGTGCTACGGAGTATTTTTCACGGTCCTTTTCAATCCTTACAAGCATGATACCCAATTCCGCCTAGTTAAACTGGCAGCTTACTATCCCCTACAAGGTATTTTTGCCCCTTACCAGCTACCAACACTTTGTGCTCCGTATTGTCAGTCACGAATCTTCGTGGGCAAGATAAACATTTTTACACCATATCCCCCCAGTTTGCATGCTTGACCATGAGGCGCTCGCTGAGTGGCCCCGTCAGTGTTGGCGCTCTCATTTTGGTTCTCTGGATCCTCACGAGCTCATGCTTCGCATCTCTGGGTGACCGACTGCCTGATTTCCGTGAATGTGTACGAGTACGTCCTCATTGGATACCGCGGTCAACCCTTATACTCTTCTGACGGCTACAGGTCTGTATAGAGGAAAATTGTGAATCGGGGCGAGCAAGCATACGTGAGTGTCTTTTATACAGACTTCCTGATCTCTAGCTGAGCGCCAGCCAGCTCTTCACCTCCAATTTCTGCTCTGGGATTGTCCATCCGAATGCGATTATACCTGCCAGCATGTCATCACCGATCGACGACAGGCACGGGATCCACCAATGATTGAACCCGTGGTTCAGTATCATGGGAAATGGCCGTTCTATCGTTTCATGGGTATCCAAGAACCGTTCTCCGTTTTGTTCTCGTTAATGAACTTCCTCGCCCATCGACATGGCATGCAGAGAATTCGTGACTCCATTCCAGCTCGCTATCCGCTACGCCCATATTACTTGGCTTTTGGCTACTTTGGGCTTGCCAGTTGGATATTCAGCATGGTTTTCCATACACGAGACTTCAACATCACGGAGAAGTTGGACTATTTCGCTGCCGGGGCCAGTGTCCTCTATGGACTCTATTACTCCCCAATCCGGGTGTTTCGACTGGATAAGAACGATCCGACGAAACAGAGTATCCTACGGGCATGGACGGTGCTTTGCATCCTCCTCTACGTGGCGCACGTCACCTATCTGACGGCATGGAACTGGGACTATACCTACAACATGGCAGCCAATGTCGTGGTGGGCGTCATCCAAAACCTACTCTGGAGTTGGTTTAGCATCACTCGATATCGCAAGCTACAGAAAACGTGGGCAGCATGGCCTGGTCTAATCGTGGCCTGGGTCATCATGGCCATGAGTTTAGAGCTGTTCGACTTTCCACCCATTGCTGGCATGATAGATGCACACAGTCTTTGGCACCTTGGAACCGTGATACCTACTATCTGGTGGTATAGGTAAGACAGGCAACCTCTCATCTTTTGATAACTGCTGCTGACCTGTCAATGCAGCTTCCTGATCAAAGACGCTCAGGAAGACCTTGCCAGCCAACGACTTAAAGCATGACCACAACATCTAGGCCTCTAGCCCTTCGAAAGCCAAAACCAAGTGCTGGTTAGCGTAGCGAATGACGGCTAGGAGGACACAAGTTTCAAGATTCAAGGGGCCGAATCTGGGGATCCCATGCATACCTGCGGCCGGTGCTGTTGAACTACTGTACCGAGTGTGTATCCCCACCAGTCGGGAGTTTTTCACGCGAGCGGGAGGGGTTTGGAGGGGTAGGGGGTCCATGAGATGCCCTGCAACGGGCGCCGAGGGGCTTTTCATTGTGATCCCCCCACGTCGTTTAGGCATTGCTGGGCGCCTCTGCCGCCTGGTGCTCCTGGACTGGCGACACCTATTGGTCCCTAGAACGCCGAGAAGGTGACTAGTCAGGCACGCGGGGAGTAAGTTCTCATTGTGTAGCTCCTGTGGCTCGGCGCGGCTGGGGGGCTCCGAGGATGCTTAGAGCCCTCAGCCCAGTTAGCGACGTACGGTAAAAACCGTCTTTTGGAGAAAGTCTCTCTTACTTGCATTCGTCCCCGTTTCCTCCTTCTCCGGCGCAGATCTCAATTTCCTCCTCTCCTCTTTGTCTTCCCGACTTTCTTCTCTCTTAATCTTTTACTGAGCGGACAACCTCGTCACATCCCAGAACTACCAGTAGGCAGCAAGTGGGTGTCATCTGTGTACGCCTCGTCGCCGTCATGTCCTACCCAGACCCTCGAGACTCGGTCTTGAACAAGCCAAAGCCAGTCATCCACCTGCCCAAAGATCTTCTAGATCGTATCACCAAAGGTGCTGAGCCGTATCCCATCTTGGCAGAGAGGAAATATGAATATGGCACTGCAGGAGTACGTTTTCCTCTGATTCTTTGTGCTTGGTACTGACATGATTGCTCATTCAGTTCCGTATGAAGGCGTACGTCCTTCTTCAGCCGCACGAAGCTGACACCCACCTGCCACCTGCCCTTGCCCGTAGTTTTCACAACTGACAAAGAGTGGAATTCAGTAATGTTGGTCTGGACCATGTCATCTACACTGTTGGTCTTATCGCTGCTCTTCGTTCCAAGAAGCGCAATGCGACGGTGGGCATCATGATCACGGCGAGCCACAACCCGGCAGAAGACAACGGAGTCAAACTGGTTGATCCGATGGTATGTCATCATTGCTGTGTGAAATGTCGACATGGCGGCTAACAGAAGGACTTTCAGGGTGACATGCTTGAGGTAGAGGATTGCGCCGTTCGCATCGCCCCCTCCACGTGACTGACCATAGAGACAGCAATCATGGGAAACATATGCAACTGTCCTAGCCAACACTCCAAGTGACAAGCTTGGTTTTGAGTATGAGAAATTGCTCAACGAGACCTTGATCAGCAACATCAGCCAGCTCCATGAACGACCGGCGAAGGTGGTGTTTGCCCGCGACACTCGTGCCTCTGGACCGTACCTGGTTACAGCTCTCAAAGCCGCCTTGGACGCCGTCAATGTGGAGTATACCGACCATGGCCTCATGACCACTCCGCAACTGCATTATATTGTCCGTTGCATCAATACCATGAATTCCCCATACGCCTTTGGTGAGCCGACTGAGCAAGGCTACTATGAGAAGATGGCCAAGGCATTCAAAACCGTCATGCACGGCCGCACCATTCAAGGACCCGTCACTGTCGATTGTGCCAATGGCGTAGGAGGACCCAAATTGAAAGAGCTGATCAAATACCTGCCCTCCGCGAAAGAAGGTGGCATTGACATCAAGGTGGTCAACGATGATGTGGTCAAACCAGAAGCCCTCAACTTCGAGGTAGGTCCTGTACACTTACCAAGACCTTTTCACCCCCAGTACTGACTCGCTCAGTGCGGCGCAGACTATGTCAAGACTAAACAGCGTGCTCCACCGAATTCCAACGCGCAGCCCGGGGATCGGTGCTGCTCTCTCGACGGTGATGCTGATCGTGTGGTCTACTACTACACCGACGAGCAGAAGACTTTCCATCTCCTGGATGGTGATCGCATCGCGACTCTCGGGGCCGTCTTTCTTGCAGACATGACTCGTGTTGCCGGGATTGACCAGAAACTGAAGATTGGAATCGTCCAAACTGCCTACGCTAACGGAGCTGCTACTGAATACGTCGAGAAGGTGCTCAAACTTCCGGTTACCATCACGCCTACCGGTGTCAAGCATCTTCATCATGCTGCTGCCCGGTACGACATTGGGGTTTATTTCGAGGCGAACGGACATGGCACAGTCCTCTTTTCGGAGAACGCGATCAAGCTCATCCGAGAATCTGAGCCCAAATCCCCTGGTCAGAAGCATGCTCTTGACTCTCTCCGCGCTTGCATCGACTTGATCAACCAAGCGGTGGGTGATGCTATCTCCGACATGCTGTTCGCTGAAGTTGTGCTTGCTCACAAGTCCTGGACTCTGGAGAATTGGCGCAACACCTACATCGACCTCCCCAACCGTCTAGTCCGTGTCGTGGTCAATGATCGATCCATCTTCAAAGCTGTCGACGCAGAGAGACGACTGGAGTCCCCCAAGGGTGCACAAGACGAGATTGACAAATACTGCCAGATGTACATCAAGGGTCGCGCATTCGCCCGAGCTTCTGGCACAGAGGATGCTGTCCGCGTCTACGCCGAGGCTCATTCGAAGACCGAGGCGGAGAAGCTCGCAAGTCAAGTTGCAGAGGTGGTGAGGAAGTATGGTTCGATGTAAAGGGACATGGGAACGAAAACAGTTATGACAGGGATGATTGCTTGGATTGTCAAGGCACGTCCAGTCTACACGAGCGTTGGAAAAGATGAGATGGCATGGCATGGCATAGCGATCGGCGCAATCTGAGCAGGATGGATGGGCTGACGGATTCCCTAGGCGGACATTTCACGAGGTACGAGATAGCTTGACGCGCGGATACCCAAATACTAAAAAGTGCTGCTGTTTTTCTTGCTGATTAGATGCTGCTGTTGCAGTTGCTGCCTGTTGTGGGATCTAATTGTGCCCTTCCATGGATAATTTACCTAGGTAGGTATACATATCGGCCATTTTTGGACGATATCTCAAAATGGCAAGCGAAGCCATGCTGGCGATGACTAAACAAGGTTCACCCATTCGGCAAAAAGGCGGCCTAGGGAGCCCTTGTAGAAACAACTTACCGGGTACAGCTATCATATGATGCTCTTGTCTCCCCATTATGGACCGGGTGCTTCGGCAGCGTGGCCAACATACCTTGTAGTCAAGATAGACTCTTCCTCAGCCTCCTTCCCTTCCCAGCTTCTGGCGAGTTCTGCAACACCCTACGAGTCTTGACTGACGCTTCTGCCGCCCTTCTGATCTCAACGAAAAGAGATCAAGATGCAGAAAGTGAAGATTCAGAACGCAATCCTCCCAGGCAGAGATCCCCGGTCTCGGTGGGATGTAGACTTTGAAATGAACACCATCAAATGTATACAACCGGCAACGGCTGCAATGCAAGGTTCAACTTCAGATCCCTCACCGCTACTCCTGCCACCGCTGTGCCATCCACATATCCACTTGGACAAGGCATATCTGTTGACATGCAACTCCCAACACCATCCGTCACAGGCCCTATCAGACACGGACGGGACAAACCACCCGGAGTATACCGACCTCACTCCTCAGGATGGTTCTTTCGGTGAAGCCCTCCAATTCACCTCTCTGGCCAAACGACGCTATACATCCGAAGATCTCTATCTTCGCGGCGCCCAGCTCCTGGCCACATCTCTTGCCCAAGGCGTGACCTCGTGCCGTGCCTTTGTCGAACTTGATCATGTTACCAGCCACTCATGCATTGAAGCAGGGCTGCGGCTTAAGGACTGTTTCCAGGGAAAAATGAAGTTGCAACTCTGCGCCTTCGCTCAGGATCCAATCTTCAGTACCGACCACGCCGAAAAGAATCGACAAGTCCTGCTTCGGGCGCTGGAGGAATGTGCTGACGATATCGAGGTTCTTGGTACTACCCCGTACGTCGAGAAGTCAGCTGGGGCGAGTCTACAGAACATCGAGTGGGCGATTGAGACGGCCATCAACCATTCCCTGCATCTGGATTTTCATCTCGACTATAACCTGGACGAGACAAAAAAGGCCGCTATCTGGGACGTGATTCGCCTCTTGAAGGAATTAAACTGGAATAAGCGGGCGAAACCTGGAAAAACAATTGTTCTAGGCCATTGCACACGGTTGACACTCTGCAGCGACGCTGAGATGGAAGAGCTGGGGAAGGAGATTACTGAATCCAAGCTTTCTATCCACTTCGTGGGGCTTCCGACAAGTGATCTATTTATGATGGGCCGCCCTTCCGCAGCTTCTTCGGCTCAGCGGTCAAAGTCTGCAGACCGTCCGCGAGGGACACTGCAGGTCCTAGACATGATCAAAAGGTTTGGCATAAACAGTTGTCTCTCTGTTAATAATGTCGGCAACGCATTTACCCCTTGGGGGACGGGAGATCCATTGGCTCTCGCATCTTTAGGTGTTGGCATCTATCAGGCCGGCACGGACGACGATGCGAACATGTTGTTCGAATGCGTAAGTTCAAGGGCTAGAAAGGCAATCGGTCTTGACACAGCGAGCGCACTCGACAACGACCCGAGCGTCTCTGGGCAGGACCAGCAGGATAGTCATGATTCGACCGAGCTCAAAGAAGGCCGGAGAGGCGAACTCCTACTGATCAAGAACAAAGAGTATGTCTCCTGTCCGGGGCATTTGGGCGTCAAGATTTCCGCTCGCCAGCAAGTCAGCGTGAGAGATGTTGTGTGGGACCCGCCACAAGTCAATCTTCGCCAAGTTCTGAGATGCCGATAAGGACGACGGAGATGATACTGAGCTCAGAAATTGGGAATGACCAAAGCATTCCTAAAAGAAGATTCTCGAATGCCTCTCGACTGGCTCGACGTTCACTGCTTGTCATTTAGATACCACCACTACATCGAAAAAGTGGCACAAAGAAGAAGGATAGAGCTTACCATAATCTCTAACGAAATCTCAGTTCTTTCTTGGTAGGAGACTGAAGTCACTTCCGGAGCTGAGAAGTAATCTAGTCCTTGACCGCGACCCCTACTCCCTTGGAATCTCCTTAATTGAGCCGTCCCTTATAAAGGAGATCCTGCGCCACGACGACGCCCCCGGAGAGTATGGTGCATCCTGCCCGCAGTCGCGCCCACGTCCAACGCGGGCAGTAGCACAGAAAGGGTATGGGGCCAGAGCATGCTAGCTTCGGAGACGGTTCGAATGAGTTTGCAAGGGAACAAGTCCCCGGGCAACATACACCATTCGGCACACGAATTCTCCTGCAAGGGACCGCAATTTTTGGAAGAGTGAAGGTGGCTAAAACAGACAGACATCTGCAGGGGAACACAACTGACAAGACGGGGATACGCGGCGAACTACTGAGTAGACAAAGCGAACAAATCAGCTCGAGGCTTAAAGATTAGGACGGCATAAATGAGTCCCCTGACTTTCACCACAAGAGTGCATCATGTCATCTGGAAACAGACAGTGGGCAGGAGCTTCATGAAGATGACCATCAAAGGGCCGTCTGTAATCAAGGCATCGTTGCAGTGTGCTTCGGCTTTCCCTTTTGAATACGGGAATGATGTACTTTATCTCCCCTTCTGCATTGCTTGGATTTGGATGTCTGGGAATGAGCAGAAACAAGTGGTTCAGACAGGTAGCGGGAGGTTCATTTGCGTGGAGGGGGGATATAGAGCGATGGGCTTGAGTGTCAATTTCCACAAAACGGTGTAATTCTGTATCATTTTCGCTGATTGCGGTAGAATTTTCTCTCTGCCTCTCACACTCGCTCACACACACACTCTCTTCTCTCTATTCCCAAGACATGCCATCCTCGTTTGGTGATGTAGTGAGCTAGTAGGTACTTACTACCCTCTCCGTCGATCAGCTTCCTTCTTGATCCACTCTGCCGCCCCGTCCTTGACCTTGTCGTCCCAGCGACTCAACGCACTGCGACCCTCAGTGATATCGCCGACGGCCCAGGTCATGCGGGCGTTGTCGAGGGCCTCGTCGACGTCCGTGTCGGGGCATATGATGTAGAATTTTCCCTCCTCGATCTTCTTGACGCCGTACTCGGCCACCTGCGAGGGCAGCCACGCGCCGCGCGGTTTCGTCTTGAGCGCCACCTCGTCCGGCACGGGGCCCATGTTGCCGCTCAGCCCCGTAAACGTCCAGCCCGGCACGAGCAGGTGGGCGGAAACGTGGGGCGCATAGATGGACGACGACGACGTGCGCAGGTCGTGCGCCAGCTGCTCGGCCACTGTCTTGACCGCGCTCTTGGATGCGTTGTACGCCGGGTTGCCCGGCGGGTTGGTGATGCCCTGCTTGGAGCCCGTCAAGACGACGGCGCTGGGGCCCGCGGTTGCGAGCACCATGGGCAGGAACGTCGTGAGACCGTGCACCATGCCGAAGAAGTTCACGCCCAGCGTCTTGTGGAAGTAGTCGGCATCTCCCCACGGCTTGGTCGTCCGGATCGCCATGCCCGCATTCAGCATCAGGAGGTCGATGGTCTGGAATTTGCCCACCAGGTCAGCCCGCACCGCGTCCCAGGAGGAGAGGTCTGAGACGTCGATCTCGTACGTGAGCGTCAGGACCTTGTTGTCGATGGCTTTCAGGGCCGAGGAGGCGGCGTCAAGCGAGGAGCGGTTGATGTCCAGCAATGCCACGTGCATGCCGCTGCGCCGGCAGTGCTGCGCAAAAGCGAATCCCACGCCAGATGCGCCGCCGCTGATCAAGGCAAGAGCGCCCGAGCGAAAGATGGACGCCATTTGGTCTTTCCTTTTTCTTCTTCTTTTTCTTCCTTTCCTGTTCGGGAACTTACTGCGGCTGACTTTTAGATGGAGAAGTGGAATGGAGGGACGGCGAGATGCGGCGGCGAAAGAGGGGAGAACAAAGGAGAAGGCGGAGATGCTCCGGTGCGAGAAGCCCATGTCCAATGACGTCGAAGCTACGGAGTTCAACGAGGGGGGGATGATGAGGCCGATGATAACGAGTCGCAGTAGCATACGTGAGTATGTGACTCTGGTGAGTTGGTATGTTCAATTCTTGATATTGGTATACAGATCATGCATGGTTTGGATGTCTGTAAAGGCTCTTTTTGCTGCGTCTTGCACCTGTGGGCCATCTTGCACCCCTCCAAATCCCGCAACGCTAATTCAACTTTTGTTTTTGAAAGGTCGTGGGAATGCTTTTTTCCCTTTCTCCTCTCTGGAACTTTTGCCATTCTTTTTCTGGATTCACAACGACCCGCCTGCCAATGCATTATTTGAGAAATGGCAAAACCAAGGACAAGTAACGACGGGATGGTAGTTGGCTGAATACCCGTCCTCACGTTGGGATCAATCACTGTGACGCTTCGACGGCCTCATTCTCCTTATCCTCGATCTTGGCTTCTTGGAGCTCCTTGCTGACATCGGCAACGGCATCCTTTTCTTGAGCAAGCTCGCCATCCGGGGAGACGGATCCGTTAACGCCTGCATCCTTGGCGGCCACTTTCTTCGCATGGTTGTGACGACCGCTTCGGGCGCCTGTTGAGGAAGTCGCATTCGACGAGTCGAGAGCTTCTTGTTCGAGCTTCTCAATCTCCTTCTTGGCCTTTTCAATGTTCTTGGCGCAAAAAGTCAGCATAGTTGTCATACAGTCTGGCCATTACGACTCTCACCTTTTGTGTCTGCGTGTCCTGATCCTTCTTCCAGGCGGCCAGTTTCTGCTTCAACCTCTCAACTACGCCTGGGACATCCGCTTGGGCACTTGGTGGGTCGACTCCAACTTTGGCCAGCTCCTCAATAATACCAATATTCATGTTGAGTTTGCCGGAATCTGCGGGGCCAGCGGCACCTTTCTTGCCCTTGCCTTTCTTCTTGCCACCACCGCCTACGAAGAAGTCTTCGTCTTCCTTCTTCATCACTTTCATGCCCTTGAAGCCGGACTCGTCTACGGTTCGTTGAGCGGTTGCAGCAAATTGGCCATGACCTTTGTCGCCTTCATCCGTGTGGTAGGTTGGGTCAAAGTGGCGGATCAGCCCTTCAGCCGTGCGGATTTGATCCAGGAAAGCGGGCTCCGATGCTTCCTCGAGCTTCTGTTCAGCAATGCGGCGGCGCTTTTCTTTCTCATACGCCTCGCGTTCAGCCTTTTGTCGTTCTCGCCGTTGCTGGTAGACCATGTCTTCATACTCCTTGTAAGCCTTTCTCTGGGTATAGTAGTCGTCCTTGACCTTCCTGATGGCTGTATATGTCGCCTGCTGCTCTTCGTAGAGGCGATCGCGCTCGGCTTTCAAGGCGTCGTAGTTCTTGTTGGTGTCTTCACGCGCGGCCTTGATTTCGTCGAGTTCTTTCTGGTTGTCTTCAAACTTCTGGGACAGGGCACGGGACTCGGGATTGTCAAAGGATTTCTTGAGTTCGGCATTTTCTGCTTTTTTCTCGTCGATCTTCTTCTGCAAGTCGTCTAGGCCGATAAAGCCCTTCTTTTGGCGACGCAGGGCCGAAATCTCAGCAAGTGCCTTCTTCTCGTCAACCAATTTCATATTGCCCGAATCAACTTGTTTGGTGATGCTATCGATCTTGGCATCAATTTCCTCCGGATTCTTGAAACCGGCACGGGTGCGAGCTTCCTTTTGCTCCGCGAATAACTTCTTGATCAAGGCATCGTTCTGGCCGTACTTTTCCTGTTGCCCTGCTTTGGCCAGCTTGTGTTCCTGCTGCTTCTGGCGGATGGTTTTCTGCTCTTCAACGAGTTCCTTGAAGCGGTCGTTGGCGGGGGTGGATTTTCCGGGGCGGGCGTTGTCGAGCTTGGCTCGGATGGCATTCTGTCAATGATCAGCTAAGGAGTCTCTATTTATAATACTTGACCGAGGGGAGAGACATACGAAGCGGGCTTGGGCAGCCTCATGAGCTTTCTCGGCCTTTGCAAGGTCGTCCTTAAACTTGGCTTCGTCGGGCTTCTCAGGTCGCTTGTGGGCGCCATCGGTGGCAGGAGCAGTCTCAACATCGGCCATGTTTGATGACAGTGGTCGCAGATACCAGAAGATGAGTTACCAGAAGACAGATCGTGGTAGGAATAGCAAGGGTGCAATATATATTCTTCTAATCCATACTAGGAGATGAGAGGTGAAGAAACTCAGTGAGAAACACGTGGGGACCAGAGTCTTTATAAGTGATGAAAAAGTGACAAACAACGGGTAGAAGCAGATGACAAGGCAGCAAAGACGACGATGAGGTTGAAGATGAAGATGAGGGCTCGCTTCGAGTCGCAATTGCGGTTTGCTTCGAGTCGAATCGAGTCGGTGTGGAGTAAAATTATTTTGGGAATTTCGCCTGACATCCTCTTGATCCGCGCGGGCTGTGGATGGCGTTTCGCGGGTCTGTGATCGGCCGAAGAGAATACGGCGAGGACGGAGAACTACTCCCAAGTACCCCGTACCTCGTGGGTCGGTATTGGTCGGTACTCTGGTGTATTTCGTGGGATGTAGTTGTAGTCGACCGGACAGCTCCAGCACATCATCCGCCCAGGTTAGCGAACAAGAATATCTTCCGCCGAATTGCTGTCACCTCGTAGACACCTCATAGATGACTGCCCAGGATCAACCACGCTTCAGCCGAGACCTCGTTGCCGAGGGACCGATCTCCCCCAGACGCCAAGGTAGGTGGATAGCGCTCTCATGTCATTGTGACAACAGGAACAGAGATACCGTTGTGGTCTCCCTCAGACAACCGTCACCATTGCACACCAGACAAATTATGCACAACCTATGCAATGATTGCCTTAACGATAACAATAATAGGGGGAAATCAGTATAAAGAACTAGTTGACTAGTGGTGTCCTTAACTTAAATGGTGGGTGAGAATGCCAAAACTGCACCGAGCTGGACATGGTATGGCTCCCACTCTTTTATCATGCCAGAACATCCTCCACTGGCTGAGCCAGAGGTCTTCGACTGTAGTGCCATCTTCAAGCCACATGCTCCTAACGCCGGCCTAGAACGTGCTCCATCGGCCAGGAAGATTCTCGGATTTGTGTAGAATCTCAAGGTCGGATCGCATCTGGTCTACTCTGGAAGTATGGGACTTCGTGCGTCAAATGGGATTGAGATGTCGAGCTATGCTGGAAGATAATGGATGTGTCAACGTATCGATGGTCGAGGATACTGAAGTCGTAGGTTCGGATGAGGTTCCAATTCGGTACGTTTCCTGGAGCATACATTGGTTCTGATGGCTGCAGATAGGTCTACGCGGTCCAGCTCGACGTCTAGATCGTGGCATGCAGAAACCAGGGACAAAGGAAGGGGTGGATGTGGAGAATGGCAAACTTTTCATTTCCTATCGCGAAGAACGGCGGGGGTTCTGCAATAAATTCGGTGTCTACTGGGATATTGGATATCTTCCGCGCCTCTGTTTGCGTTGCGGTCAAATCATCATGGTTCCCAAGGTAATTTTGCCTACATCATTGCTCTCCATGACTTCTACCACCCCTTTCCATTTCAGGCCGCCCTTCATTCCTACCCCTTGGTTTTCCAAACAGCCTGCTGCTCTCAGCACCGTGTTGTCTTCGGTCAAGCCATCACGACCTACCTCGGTCCACGTTCCGAGTCGACGTCAGCTCGAACGACATTATCAGACCTCAAACACCTCCAAAGGACTCCTCTCTCGCGTTCGAGATGGCGCTCGCACCTCTCTTCCCATTTGCCCATTCCAGCGGACTCTTCACCTCCGACATTCTTGTCTCTCCAGACGGAAATTCGTATTCGGGTCTACGCAGAGGTCTTCAGCGAGATCGTGGTTGAACACGATGCGATGTTGAGCTCGCGAAGGAGAACATTGTGCCAGAATAAGAATGCGCATCTTTATCCGCCTACTAGATTCACCCCTCGTCACCCTCTCGCCATCTGGAGCGTCAACAAGCAAATCAGACTGGAAGCACAACCCATTCCGATCAACTGTCCGATCATCGCTGAGATAGAGTATTGGCAGCCGCGTGAGGCCCCGCACGCGTACACCTGCCTCTTCCCATGCATGCGCGTCGCCGGGTCTGCTTATTGGTCATCGATAGAGGCGTAGCAACAGGAGAGAACAGCCTCCGTTGCTTATGGCGGAGAAACGAATATCCGAACTTACGTTACATAGAGTTTGGGGCAGGACCAGACCGACCACATGTAACCAAGAATTTCGTTGTACACCTCCTTCGCGTGAGCGTCCCTGCGTTCATGGCTCCGCCTTCCCCGGAGGTTCGCTTTGAGCCTAAGTTCCCTGATGCGTTTCTCGAAATGTTCAGAGCAAATGACGCCACTGTCAAGTTCCCAGTCGACCTTGTCATTCACGATAAAGATTTCATTGCCGATGAGGACGAAGATGAGGATGATGACGATGACGAGCATCATCTGGAAGCGATAGGTGCCTTCTACCCAATCTAATTCTTGTGCTCATGTGCCCCCGGACCGCCATCTGGAACGGACAGAGAATCAAGTTGTTTGAGTTTTCCCCACCGTGTTACATACCCTGGTGGGAACTCTGGCGGGAAGATGACCGATCTGGTCGGCTGCCAGGTCAGACAGGGCGTTCGAGTGAAGGAGTCGGCGAGGCGCTTGCCACGCATTTGCAGGGCTGGAGCGAGCCAGGGCACATGCATGGGCGACGACAAACAGAGGTTGGAGGAGCACCGTTGCCGGAATCGAGAGGTTGGCACCAGGCATGCTCCCAAAGTCGAGCTCTCAGATAGAGGCGTCTAAAACGAGTCAGAGAGAACGAGGGGGCTCTCGCAATGACCAGGCTGCAAGGCTGCGGCAAATCCGTTTTCCGTTCCGATCCACAAGGCTCCGAGCCGCTTGTGTCCTCTTCTGCCGAGGATTATCCACAATTTTTTCCACAGCCTGCGACAGCGCATCCATGAAAACAGTGACCACGAAGCCTGCCACCGTGAAATCTGTAACTCTTCTGACAAATTCCTACTGCCTCGCGTCTAGATCCTTCACTATTCACTGGCGCCTGCACAATGGATCTCGATGACAGGCCGAAACTCTCAGTCGAAGCTGAGAAAGAGGTGACTAGGTTATGGCGAACGTGGCGGACAGTGTTAGAGATGCTCGTCGACAGAGTATGCGACCGAGCAATTACAGTGGCTCTAGATTGTCGTGCAGGGTCTAATATATCTTCTAGGGCTACGCAATCGCAGAAAACGAGTTGAAAATCTCGCGCGACGAGTTTCAGCGCAAGTTTGGCGACCCTCAAAGCGGCCATGCGGAGTGAGTTCCAGTCAAATCCTAACACAGGTTGCTCATGATTCTCACACTCGACAGGCGGAGGCTCATGAAACTGCAAGCCGTACCCACCGAAGAGATGATCAAACGCGATACACCCCGGGCCACCAAACTCATCCCCAATCCGCAAACCACAGCCGGCACGATCTGGGTCGAATTCAGCCCGGAAACCACCATCGGCATCAAGCATCTTCGCGCTTTTGCCCAACACCTCGACGCGAACAAGTTCACCACAGGGATCTTCATCACCATTGGCCCGGTGACTGCTGCTGCTTTGCGCGCCTTCGAGCCGCTTGCCGAACGAGGGATCACCGCCGAGTGGTTCCAAGAGCAGGATCTCCTCGTCAACATCACGCGGCATGAACTAGTACCTAAACATGTGCTCCTGAGCGCAGAAGAGAAGAAAGTGTTGCTGGACAGATACCGACTGAAGGAGACGCAGTTGCCCCGCATCCAGTTTAGTGACCCCGTGGCTAAGTATTTGGGCTTGAAGAGAGGCAATGTGGTCAAAATCATCAGAAAAAGTGAGACTGCGGGAAGGTATGCTAGTTACCGGTGGGTGTTCTAGTGTCCAAGGACATTATTTCCAAGCGCGGAGTTTGGCGGCCTTCGGAGAGGGATGCAAAACTGCATTGTGAGGCGTTCGGTTGGGCCGGCATGTGCAGCCAGCGTGAGGGCTGTTATCGCAGAGGGAAAGTGGCAGGTTCAATATCTCCAAGTCGTCCTCGAACAGGGCAGGACCTGGCAAACCCAACCCTTGGATGACAGCAGCTATGCGACTTGTTCTCGAGGTTACATTCGTTGGCGTATTTGCAGCATATCCCAAATCGAGAGTATTGATTCGCAAACCGCAGAACTTCCGATGAACCTTAGCAGCCTGTCTGCCACCCTATTCTCGGTCGGATACATCCTCCTCTGCTCTCAAAGCCCAAAATAAACCTCAGCTGTTCTTCTCGCCTAGCACGCGTTGACCAATCCTGATCAAATCCTGATTTTGTAATGGATCCTTCTCAAATCCATTCACTGCTTGATCCAACATCGCGGCCGAGATGTCCACGACACTTACGCTGGGCACCGAAACCATGAACCAGAGCATAGTCGCTCTCAGCCAGTGCAAGATACTCCCTGGTTGCGTGATCAGTCCTGGTTTCGCGACGGTGGCCTCGATCTCGCCTGCGTGGGAAGATGCGAAGGCCAGGACTTGATTCTCGGTCTCGCCCTAATCGGGCAATGTCAGAGACTTTGATCGGGGTTGTGTGGCGTCAAAAGCTAGGAACTCACTCGCATCAAGCAATATTTGGGCATGAACGTGGGTGTTTTTGTCTGGTCACGTTCTGCAGCCATGCCACTCATGTACAAGAATCGGAACGGCGTGGACTTGGTCCCAGAGCCTCGGGCTTCGAATATTGCTTCGAGACCAGCCATCGTATATTCGTGGCAAACACGATAGACTTCGTCCCACGGGATGCCTGTGGATTTGCCGGGGGTGATTGCGAGGGTCCTAAAATAGACTTTCAGCCTCTAATATCTTTGCGATGCTAATATAGAGAAGAAGTAGCAGACAGACAGAAAACAACGGACCAAATACAAGCATCTGCCCCCTCCAACTGCTTCTTCACATCATCCGGGTACTTCGCGAAATCTTCAAGGACAACGCTCTTCAGCTTGGACGTGTCTGCTTCGGTGCCCAGATTGTCGGGCACCGTAATAGGGCGACGCGCCAAGGCAACCACGGAAGTTATGCTCCGCTCGCTCAGGCTTTGTCGGATCAGTTCTGTCGCAACGAATCCTGTCGCTCCAGATATGATGAGCTTCATGATTAGAGACCGGTCTTGAATACAGGTTTCTCCGGGATCAAGACGCAGTGGTGCATAGCTGTCTAGAAGCAAGGACGGCACGGCGCAGAAGTGTCAACAACGTAGAGTAGGAGCTCGCCAGGTACTCCCTATTTCACACGGCCTCCGCGACGTGGGGAACGGCTTTGGGCGGGTGGCCTTAATAGTTGTGTTAGACTCGCTAGCCTGAGTAGCCTGAGTTCCCTAGGCTTGCCTAGGTTAAGGTGCGGGTATGCAATAAACCCGTTGAGCTTAGCAATGCCACTAGCCTGATAAATACTAATCACTAATGGACTAATTAGCTCACTAAGTCCGCAACAGTCTCCGACCCGGAATGCATAATTTTTTCACATCATAACGAACCACCTGTAATGCTGTTGGTTGTCATTGACTAGCAAGTTTGCTGACGAAGTATCGCAATCGGCCGGTTGTGCATGATACAGCACGCTCAAGATGATCGAGCACTGCCTAGCCTCGCGTGATGATCGCCAATTGCTGACCCAAGGAGCACTTGGTATGAATTTTCGGCAGATGCGTCTCCCAAAGATGAGCATTAACCTTTTAAGCTGGGGGCCCTCTTTGCAGGAGATTTTGACAAAGGTACGATATTGCTCCAGCGGACAAAATCCATTCAGTCGCCCTGTCTATTCTATCTACTTTGTCAGTATTCACTTGGTGACACCCGCTCTCAAACTACCCTTTCTCTAGTCAAAATGTTCAAATGTCAAAGACACAAGAGGCCTTCAAACAAGGAGAAGGAAGCGCAAGGCTTGTACACACTGGTTGGCTCGTCGAGTACTAATGGCGGCAGAGTATAGCCCTACGCAACCTTGTGCAGCCTCGTGCCAATCAGACCAAGAACGCAAGAGCATGATAAATGAGAGAGACGGCAGCATCTCACAAATTCAGTCTTTCTGTGGCAAAGGAAAGACATCATCTAAGCCTTTTATCACAACGATTCCTGTGTCTTTTACCATTGCTCTTTCAACACACATATCTCTGGAGTAGGAATGCTTTCGGCCCTCTTGCTGAACATCTCCTCGTCCGCAAATGCCGAACTTTTCGTCTCTGGCAGGGCTTGTCTACCTTTTAGGATGCATTCGAGGAATTCTCCAGTTATAATTGGGGCTTCGTGCACAGAACGATATGAAATTATACGCTCAAGACCAGCTTCAGCGAGTGTCGAATTTGATACACATAACACCACCTCAACTCGCCACTCTAGGCGTGAGGAGACGAGTTGGGAGGCCACGTATTAGCTCTGCTTGGCAAGATGCTCTTTGCCTTCTAGCTAGGATGCGACGAGGTCTCGTCCCTTTATGGTCTCGCCCGCTAGCGCGTGGCTTCCATCTATTCCCTGGAGTGACTGCATGAGCGCAAGGACTGAAACCTCCAGGCTATGGCCAGCCACGATGAGACCATTACGGGCTCAAACACACCGCTTACGAATGTCAGGGAGACATCCAGCTGGATATCAACCTGGCTCTGGAAGACGAGTTGACGCTAATAGGCCCTTGGGCCGGCCGGGGCATGGTACTGTACGTATCTATCTATCTGCAGGTTTACACCATTCGCCATAATTAGGTACAGCCACCAAACCTGCCGCAAGTCCTCATACGGAGCACGCTGTACATCCACACGACACGACGCGCTTCTGTCGGGAGCTGAGTGCGCTTATGCCTTGGCAGTTTCGATAGTTCGGTTCATGGATTCTCAAACCATGCTTCGATGAAGGCTCCGTATCTTGTCGCTTTTTATTATCTCGTCTACATGGAAGGGGCCGAGTGGACGCCACTCTGAAACCGAGGGTCACAGCTGGCCGCGGAGTATTCTTGTAGTAGGAGGATATTATGTATCTCTTTGAATAGTACAGGCAGACGCGATGTCTGAAGATGGAAGGTACCGCAGGATTTGAGCAACTTCAGACCTGGAGCGGCATATTTAAGATGAGATAGCAATCTAGATTGGGGTATACATATACATGACATATCTATTCCTGACCGGCTCTGTATTCGTTATATATTTCCCACCCATGAGAATGTTAGTGATTCTCCTGAACCCAAGATCAGAACGCCCACAACGACCATCCGTATAGTTTGCAAGGTATGCTGCGGCGAGTTTCGATTTCCCAAACGTTAAACCTTGAGCACCATTGTTATTCTTGTTCCTATTCATTCCCCCCTTTTATCCTTTTCTTTTTTCCCTTTCTTTTCCCCCCTAGTCTCCGACCCGTTTTCGTTTAGGCACCCGTTGATTCTAGGTTTATCCATCCATGCTGTTAAGTGCGATGCTAGAGGAATGCTTCGAGGAGTCTTCTATTCTGCTGTATTGTCGACGGTGGCGGAATGCCATGAACTCGAGACCGAGGGCCAGCACAGCCGAGACTATGCCGACGCCGACGGCAATGCCAGTGTCGTCGCTGAGCACGGCGCCCCTAGTTAGATTGCAGGTCAGCTGGTGTGCCTCATTTGTCAGCTGTAAACTCCTTGACTCACAGAACCGCATTGACCATGCCTGCGTAGATGAGAACACGTCCAAGCCAGAGATGGAAATATGATGGGGTGGTGCGACGGCCGGCCCTCTTGTAGTTGACGTGGTGGATATAGCCCATGACGACCTGAAATGACAATACTGCGACGACGATTATTCCAAGGATTTGATGTGTTTCGCCAAACGCTGCGTATTCGATGCCGGTAATGCTCATGGCAACGGCTACCGCCAGTCCGATGTACGCTCCGACCGTGGCGAAGAGTTGCAGCATCCAGTGCACCTTGAATGCAATCGACCACCTCCACCGCAGGCCGAGGACACCCACTGGGAAGACAATAACGAACGCAACGCCGAGGAGTATCGCGTGTGCATAGACGAGGCCGTGGTAATAGTCAGGCTGACCTTCTGCCGAGACGTTGGACGTGCCTGATATGCTGGGGAGTGTGGTAACTGCGTTCTGTGTCGCAGGCATGTCGACGAAGAATACACCTGCAAAAGAGTGTCAGCAAGTCTCCCGCAATCTTCATTCCAATGTGATTAAACCCACCGTAGTGCGAATGCTGGTCGATCTCTGCGTCGACGGAGTTTGACTGGAGCTGCTCGTTCGGCCCGACCGCCCATATCCATGACTGCTTGGTATCTGTGACTTTGACCTTGTTGAACTTGAGGCCCGAGCTCTGATGCCACTGTATAGTTGCCGTCATCTTTCCGTTTTCGACCTCGGAGCTGAGTACGGTTGCGTTGACACCTGACACGGGCTCGGGTGTGTCGTGGCCACTGTTGAATGAGGATCAGTACTGGCTCTAGCAGTGTGCCGTCTATGTGGTGTGCAGTACGGACCTTGAGGTTCTCACGCTTAGCGTGACCTCTGCAAGGACTTGTCAGTGTCCCGCTGGCACTTGGCTCTAAGGAGAAATGGGAACGAACAGACTTACCATTGTCTTGACCGGAAGGATATATAATGAACATGAGGGAGTCGCGCATACGATCTCCGGTCCCTACCGCAGCCCAGCCATAGGAAACGGGCGCCGAAATCTGCATGTTGAACTCTCCGGCGTCGGCATTGCCGTTGGTGCTCGTGGAAGTGATGGCAAATCCATAATTATCCGATTTCTCATAGAATTGAGCTTGTTTGGCGAGACAAAGGGCTGCGAATGCTGTGTGGTCCTGGGGTCAGCTCGTAAGAAAAATGGACATGTGGAATTGCAGCCACTCACAGAGCAACACCTCGAAATGTGCAACGAGTCCCGCGAACATCTTCATGTTTGCAGGCAGAAAATTCGAATCAGATGTTGTATTCCCAATCACCGCCCTAGGCAATCGAGAGGTTTATGGGTAGAAAAGAGAGCCTGAGTTGCATTCTGACATCAGGTTGGTACTTATACCGAGAAGTGTTGCCCTGCCATGATGATCGAAGCTCCTGCCGAGCAAAGCTTGCGTATGCTGTTCTTGGTCTTGTAGGCGCCTGCATTGAGGCTGAGCGGGTTGGCTGGCTGATATCATACGGGCCAAGCTGTTTGTTTGACCAGATGTCTACCAATGAGGGCGCGTGTATTTGTCAGAGCTGGAAATTATCGCTCTAAGCTGGAATTCGCGCTAAAGGGTTTATTTGTGGCGGAAGGGCGAGGAACATCCATATCAGATGAGAGAATCAGATTAGATGCCGAGCTCAGGTAGTCTGTTCGAAATGTATGTAACAGATGCCAAGGAGGACCAAGTAGGAAGGCGTTCAAATTGGCAACTTTTAAAGTTGAGCTGCGCTAGCCTTTCCCGGAAAAAATGACTTGGCAATTATGTAAGGGATTTTCAGGGTCATTCAGCCTTGTTGCCCGGCAGCACCTTTCAACTTCCTGGCATCCTCGAGCCTCCTGACCCTCATATGGAAGCCAGTCACTCCGTTCTAAATTTGTCACATGCCCTTAGTCTGCCGCGGATGGTGATGCTAGGGTACGGGCCCGATTCTCTCGCGGTAGTCGTGAAATAAGGCGCCGCGGTACTTGGGAAAAGGCCGAGCCGGTCCCGACTGCGCGTTCTCTATCCGGTTCGCCACGGGCCATCATGCTCCGGTTCATGGTTCAAGAGAGCGAGGGGAACTCCTCCTGGGAACAAAACAATGATAATCAGTAGATATACAACGTAGTTGATCGATTGTCAAGCTTTATGCGTCGGCAAGGTAGGTGATTCCTGGAGTTTCAACTTTCAGTAACGATAACCAAACCAAACCTGACAACAATATGAGCAAAGTGGAAGTCCAAAACCCCGAAGACATAAGCAACGCCTTTAAGGCTGCTGTCCAGGATGTTCTTGACTTCAACAACTCTTTTGACTGGCCCAAGGTTCACACGTTTGTGTACCGAGAGATAGACGGGATCAAGATCGATGCAGATGTTTGGGTGCGGGAGACGTCGTCGGACGAGAAGTCCGAGAGCCAGCTAGCCAAGCGGCCAATTGTCCTCTACATTCATGGGGGCGGCTGGATGGCGGGTGGGCGCACTGATTTCCCCAAGCCGATATTGCATGAATTCCTCACAAGGGGATTCGTCTTCGTCTCGATTGATTACCGTCTGATCCCCGAGGTCAATTTCATCACTGGGCAACTAGACGACGTGCGTGTCGTCGAAACGTGGCTTCGCGACAAGCTTCAGTCCTCTTTGGCAGATCGAGGTGTGAACGTGACGGTTAATACCGACGCAATTGTGGTCGCCGGTGGTTCTGCTGGGGCTCATCTGGCATCCTTGACGATGGGTGCTCAAGGGAAAAGCTCAAAGCTCCTGCTTTGGTAACTTGTGGTAATATACTAACGTATTCAAACAGCCCAAGATCTGGAAAAAGAAGCCGCAAGCTCTCCTACTCATGGCTGGACCAACAAACCTCCTCGAGTCCCGCAGACTTGGCCGAGCAATGGCTGGAGGCAAACTCAATCAAGTCATCGAGAATTGCCCCGTGGACCCTACACCAGAATTTATCAAATCAGCCATGTTCGACAGCCCCAGAACCAACACGCAGGCAACAATTAGCGTCGAGGCTTTTATGCAGCCCCGCTCTTTGCTGGGTCTGTCCATCTTCCTGAACGAAGTAATCGCCGATTTTCTCGTTCTAGGTCTGGTTGATGGGAAGTTACCGAAGAAAGGCAGCGCTCCTGAAGACAAAGTAAAATTCCTCAGTAGGTTAAATCAGAGAACCATCATTTTCTCCCGTTTCTTGCATGAAGCAACCCTTGGCACGCTGACATCACGATGTAGGTGCATTCTTCGGCGATCTCAGCGATTGGCCTCCGACATTTCAGATGGTTGGTGACAGCGATGAAGCCTGGGATGCGTCGCAATTGACTTCACTCCACGATAAATTGAGAAAGCACAACATCCCCTCCGGGGTGCTCGTGGTGCCTGAAAAGTCTCATGCATTCGAGAATATGTCCAAGATCGGCGATCAGTTGCATTTGAGGTATATTCAGCCGGCTTGTGAGTTTGTGACGAGATATGCCATGAAGAACAGCGAGGGGAAGTGACAGAAAACGGTCTGTGGGTCAGATAGTTTGAATCCTTGAAGTTTCCCTGAGTTTAATGGATTACATCGAAAAGTATCCAAAAAGGGACTGGGCTACGTGTCAGAAAGATGAAGTACCACTCCATAAACTAAAGGGAAATAGGTTAGAAAATATGCTTCACCTCCCAATTCTGGTCCTCTGAGTCGCTGGAAACACCTGTATGGCTGTTTATGCCGGAATGGAAGCATTTCTAGAATTTCAGCCCCATAGCATAAGTCGCAAAGAAGTTTGTCGCGCTGATGCTGTATCCTCAAGTCCCCAAGGAGTATAGTCCACGTCATATACCCGGAGGCCTGTAACTGGGTAGTCAACGGAGACTAGCCTCATTACTGGAAAGCGTCTTGCCAAGTTCATTTCTTGCGACGAATTTCTCGCCTCGCAGTGAATTTTTTTATGTCTCTTCTATGGTTAAATATATATGAAGTACCTGAATATATTTACTTCGGTTCTTTGGTTATCGTCAGCTTTTCGAATCGGCCCATTAGTGAAACGCTACCAGTGTGTGATCGTCCCCCGCTCCCAGACCTTACATAGTAGTCTCATATGGATTCGCCGTGCTTTCTCAATCTTTGAATTTGTCTCCCGTCCGCTCGAATTTCCGAGCCCCAGGTATAGTACTTTATTTAGCAAGCATAGCGAAAATAAGGATTTTCATGGTCGGTCAGATCAAGGAATGCAGCTTGTTCTTCAGCCAATGTTGACTGCAGGGTATCCGGGGCTCCAGTTGCTTGCACTGCCAGATCACGACGACGGTTGAAGCGCTTGTAGTACAATCTGTAGAGATCATGATCAATCGGTGTGATGTGCACCACACAGTCACGAAGAAACTTACAGAAGCGTTACCATCGCGACCTCTGCTGCAGCCATTGATACCATGAGGATGATCATTCCAGTGGGGTAGCCTTCACTGGCTTCGCTGCCCTTAAACGCAAACGGGCCGGTGATTCCACCAATCGAGGAGACCATGAAAACCATGGCGTTTGCTGTGGTTTTCTTAGTATATCCAGCGACGTTGGACGCCAGAAGACCAAATGTCTGAATCAGAGCACCGTAGAAGAAGACAGTCTAGAATTGTTAGGATTGTGGAACATTGAGAACTAAATTCAAGCCTGAGGGGTGCATACAAGATAGAGGGAAGCTAGAAGGCCTCCTTGATTATCCCTTGGTAACTTCCAGAGTAGGGCATATGCAATGATTGTAGGTATCACAAACCCCATCGCGATTATGATACGTGAGGTTCGAAACTTGTTGGCTAGGGATCTAGTGGGCAGAACGAGTGCGAGTCAGTATTTTTACGTAGATGCGGTAGAATATGAAATTGACTAATGTGTTCGTACCCAGAGACTACCATCAGGATAATAACAATACCAGAGCATGGCATGTAGAGTTGCACCGTTTTAAAATTTGAAAAGCCAAAGCCGCTGAGAACGATTGCCCCAAAACTGATACGAGTTAGCATGATGTCAAAGAATCAGAAGCAAAGCGTACCTGCCAAGCGCAGCTGTGGCAAAGGCAAAGGCAAAACCAGTCACGCATATGAGCCAGAGTTGTGGATCGGTAAAAGCTTCCAGGACCTGATGGGGCTTAAACCTCCGTGTCTGAATCCCAGTTTGATTCTTTTGCAGCCTCCTGACGGCAATGTTTCGTTCTCGTTCGGTCAAAAAGTGAGCTGTCATCGGAGAGTCTGGGAAGAAAATGCCAAAGAAGATGGCATATGCGACAGTCATGGATCCCAAAAGCAAATAGATCCACTTCCAGGGACTTTTTTCGAACTGCCCCTTGATTGAAGCTGCAGCGTAATCAAAAGCTTGACCGACGATCGCTCCGATAGAGGCACCACACATCCAGAGTCCAATGCGAAGAGGTTGTTCCTCTGTTTTCCACCTGTGAGAATTCATTTAGGCCACTTAATCCAATAGAATGGAACATGACTTACCACATTGAACTAATCAGGATGCAGACTGAGAGCCCGACTCCTTGGAAACCATAAAAGAATCTGATCATCATTAGCTAAACAGGCCGAGTATGGGGAAATGGTAACTCGCCTCAGAGCCATGGTTCCCGCAAAGTTGTTCAGAGTGAGAAAGAGGAGCGAAAGAGCTCCAGAGTACGTGACGACTCCTGTCATGTACTTCCCAATCGGAAGTCTCTGGGCAAGCAGGAGAAGAGGATATTGACTCTGCGGAATAGACAGTTAGTTTGCGGCGATCGGAAAAGTCGAATCAGACTACGAAAGACTCACGATGAGACTCCCGAACGTCAATATTGAGTTTGTCCAGGAGTATTTGGTCAGACTGAGGATTACTGGGTTGGTGCTGATGATGGTGTAGAGTTTGAGATCTTGAATCAAGCCGAATATTGCTGCAACTCCATATGCTTGACTATCGCAGGATGTCATGATGTTGGCGAGCACCAGCTGCATGTCCAGTAAGTCATTTGCTGGAGTGAACAGAGGGGCATCTCATTGTCTTACCAATATGATAATACGTATATCGATCTTCCACAATACCTTCCTCTCTTCTTCTTCTGTCCATTCAATAGCACTGTGCTCCTGAACAAAACGATGGGCATCGTCGACTTGCCTGTTGTTTTTGACAGGCTGTTGCGTTTCTTCGTCGTGTTCTACAATAGATGCAGCTATCTTGTCTGCTGAGTCTGCCATTGCGAAAAGGTTTGGTCAATGTGAGCAGAAGTTTCGTTGGCCTGCGGCAAATTTGTAGCCGTTCTGATGGAAGGCAGGAAGAAGGATCTGGTCGGGTAGAGCCACAATTTTCGTGCCGACAGGGTCTCCGGGGCTTTAGATATTCCCCACGGGGTAACAGACAAGATGAGAAGGATGGTGAGATTTGCTTCCGAGAGCTCATATCGCGTGAGACAATGGTAGATGGATGCCGGATCCGGTCCTTGAACCGGCCGGCCCTCGTTTGTCATCTTAAACAGGCCAGAGTCAAAAGGTGGAGTTTAAACTGGGGGTGGTGTTGAAGTCATGGAATTCCGGTTTATGACGACGGCTCCCGCTGGTAAGTTTAGACCCTGCAGTCGGTACCCGACCACTCTATGGAACATTCCAATCTGTTGTGTCGTTGAGGAACTCAGTCAACCAGGCTGTCGGGTCCCAGTGAGATGGATCGTTCGGAAAACCATCTGAGACCATACCTTCCTCGACTCGAGTGAGGTGGATGACCGGCTCCGCATCGGACTCCTGCATCTGCGGATCGGAGTTCAGGTGGCTCTCCATAGTACAATTCTGCGCGCTTCTACCTTGACATTCTCTGCGTTCATGTTGACGTATCTGCGACAACCGCCGTTTCAGAGACCGCGCAAGCTGAGCGGTGCAGTGATTAGGACTGACTGCCAAATCCGCCATCAACTCGGACAATGCATCAACCCGATTCAAGGCGTCCTTGAGTTCAGCATAAACAGGTTTAACATGCTGGTGCACCTGTACGACAAACAATGCCACGAACGCGATCATGACAAAGCCAAAATCACTCATATACCTCAAGGCGTCCTTGCTGACGGGAGAAAGATGCAACGCCCAATCTAGAATTTCGAGAGCGTATTGCACGCAGTGCTTGACAGATTCTCTTTCGCTGCCGCTAAGATTGCCTGTTGACCCTTGAACGAAGCGAAGCGTGTAGCTAGTGATGCAGAACCTTGCATATCGAAAGTGGAAATCCAGGCCAAGTCCGAAGCCTCCTGCGGGAAAGGTCAGACTGGAGGGGGAAAATTAGGGCAAGCTGAGATGTCAAACCTCGAGCTATAAATGCATTCCATTTGTTGCACCAAGCTTGAATCTCCATCTCTGCAACTTCTAACGCAGCAGAAGGAGAGCAGTCCAGGCTTTCGAGGCTTTCAGGAACACACCACCATTCATTTAGGCGGCAGTCTAGGGTACTCGCCTTCCCCAAATAATCAGTACTAGAGGCGCCGCGCGTGATTGAGGCGTTCGTCGTACCTTCTCCCACAGCAAACACAACTCGACCTCTCCGAGGAGCCTGCCTGTCCGAGAAGACTTGTCGATTCCAGCTAAAAGACTTGTGGCGATGCGGATAGAAGCGTCGCCCCGAATGCTTGGAGGGCTGCTATTCAGAATGGCAGTGCTTTGTGTTTGTTCAGTGAGTGAGTCTGCAGGCAATCTGTTTTAAAATTCGGAGACTTACTGATGAGCCATAGTGTACAGCCATAGCCAATAGGTGTACTTTTTATACTCTATTGTTTTATTAATGTCTTTTCTACCAGATACCAAGTCTGTCTTCACACCCTCCACGGATCGATGGCAGCCAATGTTGATTGCATGTCCCTCAACCAATGCCTTCAGAACTGAGGTTGGAACTGGATGATGGGTGGCAGTACCAGCTGGTGACGGTCGCGCGTAAGCGTAGAGTATCATCAAAACGCGAAAATCTTGAAGATTGTCAGCTGAAATGCCAATGGGGTTGGTGCACTTCTCAAGAATAAACTCCGAAACGAGACCTCGGAGCGCATTTGCTGCAGAGATGCCTCCAGCAAGGAAAAAAGAGGTCACATAACAAATGCAGTAGGCTAAATTCGTGTGATTGTCGAGCAATGACTCTGCGTCAAAGTCGTCCTTGCTGAGAACTGGGATGAAGTTCAAAATTCTTTCAAGAAATCTGAGTATGTTAAGGCGTTGCCGAGAAAGCAATGAGGTGCTGTCAGACATACACGTGAATGAACTGTTTGATATCAGTCCTTGAAAAGGGCAGCTGTGTCTTCATTTCCGGCCGGTCATTGCCACTTGACCTCGAGTCCGTGGTATCACCCTCAATTCCTGGAGTACGAACCATGACTTCATTCATGTGGGTGCTGTGTCTACAGGGCTCACTGTTTCCCACGACTGCGGAGACGGGAGATGTTGAATAGATAGAAGGCAGTTCGCCTGCGTCTGATATGGCTCGCTCTTGAGGCAAAAGAGTATGGTGATCGCTTAATTGGTTGTCTCTCGTGGTGATGGAGAATATAAAGCTGGAAGGAAAGCTCGTGGCCGTGTTGAAACCGTCAAAGTTGTCTGTACTTGTCGAAGACGCTTGACGCCTGTAAGCACCATGATGATCGTCGAGTCGAGAAGAGGACAGAACCCGATCATGGTGTTGAACACCCGTTGTCCTTGCCTGATCGTCTTGACGGAATTCGCATACTTGTCCGAGCCTTTCGCAGCGGCGACAAGTTGAAGTGTCGGCGGACATAACACATCGCATCTGAACGGTGTTAGCCATGGAGCGTCTTGCTGTGTCTCGTACTTTATACGATTGCGACTGACCTTAAGGCGTCGACACTTTCTGCATGCTTGAGCGGCTCTTCCAGGTTTCGCGTATCGTAGATGGGGTGTTTCTGGATATTCGGCTGGTGTCGCGCCATAAGGCGGATCTCTGTGCCTCCGCTGGTTACGACTTTCGATGCTGCTATTTCCAGTTTGCTGCGACATGAATGCTATTCGAACCACGATTTAGTTCCAAAGAAGGGGACGCAGAAATTGACCGTCTCTGTGCTCCAAACGAGAAGAACAAAACATTGAGATCTCAGGGCAACGCGCATCCAATGCCTGGGTGCAGATAACCCCGCATCGTCATCAGTTCGCAAGAAATGAGCCTAACCTGCCCTATCGAGTTTCTAGAGCCTCGGCTTCAAGTTATCAATGACTTTTCGTGCGTAAGGCGGGATCGACGAGGTAGCGAAGTCGCAGAGGAGCATCAATGCAGGACAGGAACAATTGTCGAGGCTGGCTGTTAAGGATGCAGGCTCGGTTCAATGAGCCGGCTCCGGTCTATGTTCCGGTCCCGGTTCCGGGGCACGACGGAGCTCCTCTCACAGAGAACTCCTCCAACACCCCCTGCTGCCTCGGTCGTCCAAAAGTCTTAGCTGCACCCACATCAACCCCTAGTCTCAAGAAGGACGCACTAGGATCTTGCAGTCTAGCGTCCGCAGTAAGTCGAGACCTTCGAGGTGCCTTCGGACGGACACAGACATGAGGAAGAGCCCATCAACGAACCGGTATCCAGCCCCAGGCTCGGTTCCGAGTGACCCACGATTGTCCAAAACATGTTCAGCAAACATTCCCTTTCCCGCGATGACCATAAAAGCAAAGTTACCTCACTGAAGGTAGTCTCAACGGACAAAAGACTTTGGTGTTACGACTAATCAAAGTCGGGCGCGTGTCGAAATGGGTGAGGCTGGCCATCGGTTGGAGTCGATTCTCCATCATTTGACTCTTCCTGAGACGATCTCACTACTCTCCGGGAAAGATACGTACGAATCCCACACATCTGAACTCAGCCACAATTCACAATCTGACAAATTACAGATGGCATACAGCGTCCATCCCTCACCGAGGCATCCCGTCTATCCGTGTAAGTGAAGTCGCATTTGTCGACGTTCAAGTTGTATTTGCTAACAACAGATACCATGGACAGGTTTCAGACGGCCCAAGCGGAGTGCGAGGGTAAGAAGGACCGCATCATGCCAAGAATGAGCTAGAGCTCGCGGAAAGGCAGAGGATCTTCTAACTTTTGAACCAGGCGCCGCACCTTTCAAGCTTCACCGACAACATGTTTTCCTTGTCCAATTGCACTAGCTTCAACATGGGACGTCAATCTAGTGAAAGAGATTGGGACCCAAATGGCAGGGCAAGCGAAAGCACAAGGTGTCCAGTACGGATCCGAATCACGTTGACCACGCCCTTGCTGATTGAGTCCCCGTTGCAGCGTGATACTGACTCCTACAATCAACATTCAGCGGTCTCCTCTTGGAGGAAGGAATTTCGAGTCCTTTTCAGAGGACCCGGTGCTCAGTGGCTCTCTAGCCTGCAGCCTTGTCAGTAGCATTCAACATGAAGGTATTGCAACAACAGTGAAGCACTTCGTATGCAATGACCAAGAAAGCCAGCGCACAAAAATCGATGTTATCGTCGAGGAAAGGTTAGAATGCCTTACGCATCCCAATCGTTTCTGCCACTCCCCAATCTGACCTTCTACAGAGCCTTAAGAGAGATCTATCTCAAGCCATTCCAAATAGTGGTAAGGAATGCTCGGCCTTGGGCTATCATGGCGTCATATAATCGCGTGAATGGCCTCCACGTTAGTGAAAACCCTCATCTTCTTGAGAAGGTTCTTAGGAGAGAATGGGGGTGGGATGGGGCTATCGTGTACGTCCAACTTGGCTGGGCCCTTCCTTTTCAATAGACGCGGCTAACATTGCAGATCTGATTGGTTCGCAACCTATTCAACTAGCGAGGCTCTGAACGCCGGTCTCGACCTTGAAATGCCAGGTAAGGCGGAATGGAGAGGTAAACTGGTTATGAGATCGCTGCATGCTGGCAAACTTGAAGCCCCGGTCCTCCAACAAAGAGCACGAAATGTTCTTAACCTCGTCGACAAAACGCGTGCCTCCGGCGTCCCTGAGGACGCTGAAGAGTGGGAGAACAACACCCCTGAAGTGAGAGAAGCAAACAGAAAGGCTGCGACTGAATCAGTTGTGTTGCTGAAAAATGCTGCAAAGCTCCTTCCAATCAGGGCACCTGGCCGCGTCGTGATAATTGGGCCCAACGCCAAGGAAGATCTGTATTGTGGAGGTGGAAGCTCAACGGTATTCCCCTACTACTACATCTCTGCATATGACGGCATTAAAAGGGCTCTGGAACAGCAGAGTCCATCTAGTGAGCTAGCATTTGCTCAAGGTTGTTACAAGCACGCACTGCTTCCGCTTCTGTGCACAGAGTCTGCAGATGGACAGAAGGGACTGGATTTGCAGTTCTTTGATCGTGACTTCACACAAACATCAGATGCTCAAAAAATTGCAGGAACTCGTTCGCTCACCTGGAGGCTTGTTTTTCTGGACAGTTTGCCGAAGGCGGCTCTTCCTTCAGTATATGGTCACTTTAGCGGAGTGTACATAGCGCCAAGCGATGGCGACTTCGAATTTGGCGTTGTTACCACGGGAAAAGCAAAGCTCTACATTGATGGAGTCCTCCTTGTAGACAATTGGACCAAACAGGAAAGAGGAGATCACTTCTTTGGTATGTGCAGGTTTAGCTCGAAGAAACCCATTGAGTGCGACTAACAACTCTAGGACTTGGCACCAAAGAAGTTCGCGGGACGATTAAGTTGACGGCGGGGTGCCAGTACAAGGTCGTCACTGAGTATTCCAATATGAGCAGCCTTTCCGACAGAACTGCGGCTGATCTAGCTGGTGGCATCTTGCGATTAGGGGTGTCCCAAGTTATCAGCCCCGAGGCACTCCTCAATGACGCACTTGAAGCTGCAGCTTTAGCTGATACGGTAATATGCTGCATTGGAACAGATCAGGAACATGAAAGTGAAGGCTGGGATCGGAAGGACATGAAGTAAGATGAAGTGATATACCGCAAAATGGAGCTTCAGCGCTTACCCATCTCAGATTACCTGGATCACAAGATCAACTTGTCAAGGCGGTGTTGGAGGCGAACCCGCGGACCGTAATTGTGAACATCTCCGGCAGTCCAGTGGAGATGCCCTGGATTGATGAGGCTTCTACAGTGGTTCAAGGATGGTTTATGGGGAGTGAACTGGGCAATGCCTTGGGAGATGTTCTCTTTGGCAGAGTCTCTCCCAGTGGCAAGCTCTCCGTAACTTTCCCGCGACGGTTAGAGCAAAACCCATCGTGAGCTCCATTCTCCACGTCCCGATCTGCTGAATCTCACCTATTCATTGGAACAGGTATGGCAACTTCCCGGGTGAAAACGGCCGGGTGAGGTATGCTGAAGGCATAATGGTTGGTTACAGACACTACTCCACCCGACATATACCCACTCTATTTCCTTTCGGCCACGGTCTATCATTCACGGAATTTAAATACAGCGAGCTTTTGTTCGAAGGTGACAACATGCTGCACCCCAATGGAGTCGTGTCGGTGTCTCTCACACTTACGAATATTGGAAACTTTACCAGCCATGAGATTGTTCAACTATATGTGTCTGCCCTCACTTGCTCGACGTTTCGCCCGCTTCTGGAATTGCAAGGCTTTCAAAAAGTTCGGGACGTGCAACCTGGAGAAAGCCGCAAAGTGACATTCAATATCGACAAGTACGCGGTGTCATGTTATGATGAGAGGCAAGACAATTGGATGGCAGAAGCTGGCAAATATCGCGTGTCTGTTGGGGCTTCCGTCGGGGACCTGAGGCTGGCTACTTTCATCCAGGTGCCGGCAACTTTCCACTGGTCAGGATTATAAAGGTGATTGGTTGACAGACATTGTCTACATGATGCTTGGAAAGCCAAAGAAATACTAGTATAGTTGGCGTTCGATGTCGGTAGAACAGCTAAGACACTCTAGGAACCAGGAGACAGCTCCAACAGGGCCAAAGCGAGAGCAACCAGGCTCTCGAGCTCTGTTGTTTCGCCCAAACGGCTATTTCAGATTGTGTCGGAGGGTTCCACAGACTACGACATCAAACCTCTCATGTCCTATGGGGCGGGTGAGCTGGAAATGGTGCTGAAATGGGGAAGACGGATCGCCCCCTTAGCTCAAGGGCAAGGCTTTCATTGTGAATCAGGACTGTTTCTTCACACGACTGTCTAGCGAGCACCCGGACGTACTGCTGGTTGACGGTAATTTCCACGCTCGATGCGGTCTTAAGAAAAGGTTTCGGCCATGTCCCTGCTTTGTGGCGACTTCATACCCAGCGTGGGCAACCCAGAGCCTCTTCACGTTCTCATACAGTACTACTGCGGTCTCTTCTGCTCTCTTGATGATGCCAGTTACGAACCCAACGGTCTCGCAGGCTCTGTGATCCGTCAGCTCCTAGTGGAGCTGGGGGGTCGGGATTGGGACTTCCTTTGCCGGCGGTGTTACATCTAGCGGTTGGAAGGCGACAGCCTCAACGGCCTGTGTGCCACTGTACGCAAGCTACTCGCCCAGTTCGATCCCGACACGACGGTTTACCTCATCATCGGCGGTGTTTTTCTCTTTGAGATCTCCTCGGTATCTTTTGCGGACTTGCAGCATGTGATTGACCTCTTCAAGGTTTTGTCGAGGACGATGAGCTGCGGCCTAAGCTCAAAATGATAATGATGATGATGACTGTGGCCACAAGGAGTTCCTCGAGATTGTGGCAACTTGTCGACTAAGCGTACCGCCTTCAGCTGCAGTTCAGTAGATCCAACCCTCTTGTGCTCTCTGGGCAGTCCGCCGGGGCTGCGATATCGAGGCCTGTGACGCTGTTGTTCGATTTAAGCAAGTCGATCTCAAAGTCAGACTGCATCGAAATGGATGATGTTCATTATGTCGATTTAGAAGGATAAAAGATGGCGACCTACCTCTGAATATCTCTAACCACATTCGCGCGAATGATGACAGTGGCCGGCAATCTTAGATCAGACCTAATGGCTCTTAGCGTTTCTAGGACTTAATCTCCGAAGGACTTAAGTTCACCAAAGACATAAATCCTGAGGATGTATTGTATTACCTCGACGCTCGTACTCCATAGATAGTCAGGAATTAAATCCCGGCAACTCCAGGACGGCGGAGTGGCTTGGCGGCATGCCTAACCCCAGACTCCCACGAGATTTAGATCGAGGATCAGAATTCAGCTGATACAATACATTGCAATATTCTAGCTAGTGTGCTGATACTGAACATATATCCAGTGCAGCTCTATATCGACATGCTTGACAAGGGCTAGAGGCTCCAATCTGCTCTGTACAAACAAACAATGTGAATGCCCTATCAATCGAAATAAAAATTAAACCAGAAGTGCCGCTTCACACCCTCAACAAGTTTGTGCCACCAAGTAATCTCTCGTCAAGGGAGCCATTCAAGGGTTCACGCCCGAAATCGGGCCAGCGAAGCCTGAAACATTGAAGCCAAGGTCGACGTAGTAAAACACGCTGAATTCGACGTTGACGTGTTCGATGAGACCCTTGTCGTTGACATCGAAAATGTTCATCCCCTGAACAGCTTGTGGCGGCATGGGAGCATTGAGATTGCCCGGGTTGGCAAATTTCCAATACCAGAGGATCTGGTTGCAATTGAATGGGACGAGTTGAAGATCGGTGATTCCGAAAATAGGTGGCTGGCTCAATACCACGTTGATGTAGCCGGCCTTGCTGGGGAAGGTGAGGTCTCCCGGCTAGTGTGTCTCTGTCAGTCTCTGAGAATTGCGGGGATGGGAAAACCTACCTTGAGGCCCAGGAACCCATTGATCGAGTCAGACTGCTCGGTGAAATCGGAGGCAAGGATCTTCTGAGCCGTGGCATTAGCTTGTTGGAGCTGGCTGGCGTCCGCATGAGCGAGAAAGAAGGCGTAATCGTGGACGAGCTTTGTGGCCTGATCCTGGGTAACGCATTTTCCAGCGTTGCCACCGCTGCCATATCCGCCGGACCAGTCTGAAGAGGGTGCAGCTGCCGTTACGCAGGCCATAGCGAGAGAAGAGATAATACTGACGGCCTTCATGATGGCGGTATTCAAGTTGTTAGGGTGAACTGAAAAGAACAAAAAGAAGCTGATGGGTAACGAGTGACTGAAGGAAATAAGAGAATGACCTGCAAATGCCTGTAGTGGTCAACTAGTTACCATTGAGACAAAGAAGTGGGAGCGGCTTTTATATATCTTTCCGAGTGATTCATCATCGTCGATATTGCGAGCCAGACAGAGTGGAAGGATCTGAATATTGTTCGCTTCTGCGGCTGTCCCTGAGCATGACTGGCACCACGGTAGACTGCCGGTAAGAGGACTGCAACAGGTTAAATTGCATATTCCTTTGACCTTGTGTCGTGTGTGGAAACGTAAGCTGCAATTCCCATGAATGAATGGTGGTTGTCCACCTCCGGTCAGTATATGAGCACCCCGTCAGCGCTACAGCAGCTATGTGTTAATAATGGTACCTTCAATATAGGGATTCTTTCAGCGGTATTTCTCCGAGGCTTCATGGTACACGAGGAAAATGTGGAGCAGGATCAGCCTATCCCTGTCACTGGTCCTGATTTTGGTTTACTTGAACTGATTTATGGGCAAGAATTGATGGCCCTGCGGATCTTGCCCCTTTTACCAAATAGAGACAAAGTGGCTGCGAAATGCCAAGATGAAGGCAGTTCAACAGTGGCACCGAGCCGAGCAAAGAAGGCCAGGCCGACCAACCTTTAAACACACACAAAAGCAGATCACCGTAGGAACCCATCTTTCTCCCTCTTTATCACAGACGACCATATTTTCGACTCCTCGTCCGAGGTAGATTCGGTCACCTCGCTCGGCCTGTGCAAGAATTCCTTATCACAGTGTTGTTTTTCACTTTTGGATCCCGGATGTCTTGGATGAATACGTGATCTTAGGAGGATTGGTTTCATGATTCGATCGTTGGATCCATTGGCTGCTGAGGAAACCCACTTCCCGAATGGAATTAAGTTCGCTGACACTACCGGCGGTCCCATGACTACTCGAATCTCGAGATTCGTCTTTCAACATGCAAATCGACTAGTGAAAGGAAATCCTCGACGACGCCTGCAGTGGTGGCCATATCTGATATTGCAGATTATGTACATAACAGACTAAGCATCACTGTTTTCGGGGGAAAAAGAAATTCTCGTTACGAATGGAAGTCAAGGAGGCGCGCTGGTGGGAGGTCTAGGGAGGTCGAGGTCTCGAAGGATGGGCTGTCGGACACAGCCCCTGATTTTTGCATCGTGCTCTCTGGCGTGACGATAGGCAGGCCAAGGCGGCATTTCCGCTTATACCAAAAACAGGAAAAGGTGCGCGCCGTTTTAATGACTCTTGGCATTGGATCTCCGCATCTGAAAATTTCCCCACATTACGAAGTACGCTTTGCATGGCTGATTGTATCCCACTCGACAATTCTGGCAAATCGTTTTCTCGTCCATCTAGAGACAATGGGAAAGCGAGGTGGGAAGAAGGTAAAGCGTCTCTCTCTCATCTACACTGTTCGAACAATATTGACGATCAATATAGGGTGGCCGCGGCCGCGGTGGCGGACGAGGTGGAGGACCGCGTCCTCGACCCGACAATCGCGGCAGCAAGCAGGATATCAGTCGCTACAATGACAAATTCGAACAGTACTACAATCAGCTTGGGATAGTCTCAAATGAAGAGAGAGTTGATTTTTGGAAAGCGATGCGAAGGGATCTGCCTAACAGCTTCAGGTTCACCGGATCTAAAGCGTACGTTCATGTCCACGGCCAAGTCTTCCGTGTTTTCTCTACACCTACTGACTCGTCCAGACATGCCTTGGCAGTCCAGCAGCGACTGCGAGACTATTACATCCCAGAGATCACCTCGATCACCTACGAAGGCCAATATGTTGACGCCCCTCGTCCCGTGGAGTGGTACCCCGATCAGTTAGCGTGGTTCATGACTACCCCGAAAAACGTTATCCGTCGATTTAAACCCTTTGCCACGTTTCAAAGATTTCTTGTGGCGGAGACTGACGTTGGAAATATCACGCGGCAAGAGGTGGTTAGCATGATACCACCGTTGGTCATGGATTTGAAACCAGGCATGACGGTGTTGGACCTGTGCGCTGCGCCGGGCAGTAAATCTGCGCAGCTGCTCGAGATGATCCATGCCGGCGAAGAGGAAAGATGTAAACAGGTTGCTTCCAACAATGCAAATGGTTTGGATAGACTGGAGGGCGAAGATTACCAGGACGATGGCCGGGCGACGGGTCTACTGGTCGCCAACGACGTTGACTATAAGAGAGCTCACATGCTGGTTCATCAGATGAAAAGGTTAAGCTCTCCTAACATTGTCGTCACGAACCACGATGCGACCATCTTTCCTTCGATCAAGATCTCGTCACTTCCAACACCCGAAGGAAAGCCAGTGAGCAATCGCTATCTGAAGTTTGACCGCATTCTTGCGGACGTTCCCTGCTCTGGGGACGGCACCGTGAGGAAGAACATGGAGATATGGAAGAATTGGACACCGAGTAACGGTCTGGGTCTCCATGTCACGCAAGTCCGAATTCTAGTTAGAGCCCTGCAAATGCTCAAAGTTGGAGGTCGAGTTGTCTACTCGACATGCAGCATGAATCCAGTTGAAGATGAAGCCGTCCTCGCAGAAGCCATCAACCGATGTGGAGGTCCGCAGCTCGTTCATATCCTGGAAACAAAGGATCTGCTTCCTGGTCTAAAACGCTCGCCCGGCCTCAAGCAATGGAACGTCATGGACAAGTCTGGTCGGATCTGGAAGGACTACGAGTCTGTTCTAAAGCAACAAGCTGAGTTTGGCTATGGAGGACTTGAAAAATTATCCGAGAGCATGTTTCCTCCGAAGGAAAAT
Source organism: Cladophialophora psammophila CBS 110553 (assembly GCF_000585535.1). Taxonomy (NCBI): domain Eukaryota; kingdom Fungi; phylum Ascomycota; class Eurotiomycetes; order Chaetothyriales; family Herpotrichiellaceae; genus Cladophialophora; species Cladophialophora psammophila. Next base: position 88,486 of record NW_006912967.1, read on the forward strand.
CTGCCTCTTGACCGAGCTATGCGTGTCTATCCTCACCAGCAAGATACGGGGGCTTTTTTCATCGCAATTCTGGAGAAGAAGTCGGAGATCAAGGCTAAACCGGAGGAGAAGCCCGCCACTGCTGTACAAGGGCCGTCAAAAATTGACGTCGCCGATTCCCCAAGCACGAATATCAAATCTGAGATTTTAGCAATTGGCGGGGTGGAGAAGAAGAATGAGATGGTCCATAGCGACTCGGAATCCCCAATGAAACGGAAACGCGAGGATGGTGAAAATGGAGCCATTAAACCAATCAAACGGATTAAGAGCGAAGATGGACTCAACAATACAACCCCATCCGCGACTATTCAAAATGATCAGCCCTTAGCAGCCCCAGCCCCAGCACCACAACCTCAACGACAACAATATTCAAAAAAGAAAAACCGCGTCCAACCATTCGAAGAACCGTTTAAATATCTCTCCCCCTCCCTCCCCGAACTCAATCGAATCCGCACCTTCTACAATCTTTCACCACAATTCCCCGACGATCGCTACATGGTCCGAAACCCCGAAGGCACACCCACCAAGAATATCTACTACACCAACAAACTCGCCAAGGAAATTCTGCAGGAGAATGAAGGGAAAGGGATAAAGTTTGTACATGCGGGCGTCAAGATGTTCGTGAAACAGGATGCACCGAGCCCGGAAGTGTGTCCGTGGAGGATTCAAACAGACGGGTTAAGGATGTTGGAAACATGGGTTGGGCCCGAGAGGATTGTTAAGTTGAAAAAGAAAGAGACGCTGCGGAGGTTGTTGATCGAGATGTTTCCTAGGTTCAAAGGCGAGGAAGGGGACAAGTTGGGCGAGGTGGGTGAACAGGTGCGAGGGATGGGAATGGGATGTTGCGTGCTTATTGTGGAGCCAAGCGAAACCGATGCCGTCCAAGGAACGGGTACCGGTGGTGATGGAGAAGAAGGCGAAGGGCTGGAGGAGAGAATGGTCCTCCCGTTGTGGAAATCTATTCATTCCCTGAATCTCATGTTGCCCAAGGAAGAGAGGAAGGCAATGCTATTGCGGTTGTTCAATGACGATTCGCCGTTGTTGAACAACAGTAAAGGCTGGCTTGAGGCGCAGAAGCAAGAGACCGTAACCAAGGCAGGTGGCGACAAGGACGGCGAGAAAAATGACGCTGGCGGAGATGGAGAGGCAGAGACGATAGATTTTGTCGACAAGCTCGACGAATTCGTCGACAGGGAGATGCGGGGGAATAGCTCGTCACCTGAAGCCGAACCTGCGCAATCTGAGCCTGTCAACGACATCGACCACATACGTGATCTGGAAATGCAAGACGAGGCGGCCGACGTCGAAAACGCCGGAGTGTCAGATGACGACGAGGAAGACGGCGGAGTGGCGATCTCTAAGAACGAATCATGAATTGAACTACGTCGAGTCCACCAGAGCAAAGGCATCGGAGATGGAGGGAAGAGTTAGCTGCTCCATTACGATGTACAAGAGCATTCGATCACACCTGTGCAATCTAGAGCGTTTAAACGTTTCGATGTGACGAAAAGATGTGTGTGCTAACAATAGATTTTCCATATCCACCTGTCCATATTATATATATCGCGAATGCCAAGTGGCAGAGAGAACAACACCCTCTTCACCTGAGCCTCGCAACAAGTTTCATGAGCGTGTATTTGCGCAGTATCATTGGCCGCCGGTGTAGACGAGACGAGAGGAGACGAGTCAGTCTCTGCCTCACTCTCCATCTCTTACAGGACACCTCCCGTCAACCAGACCCAACCTGACCCATCTAGCCCGACCGAAAGGGCTAGCTAGCCAGCGAGCTAGCTACATCACCGCTGATGAGGTTTTTCGAACGCCGCACTGCAGCTAGCGGCGAGCAGTTTTGCTGCTCATGAGAGCAAGTTCTCAAACGTAGCCTCCAAGCAGGATGGCATGGGTGTTCAGAGGAACTTGCTTGCCATGTTTCTGACTGGACTAGCAATGGACACTAAGTCTGGATAAGGTGAAGGTGTTGTGGTGCATGCGGGATCGGAAACGAACGAGCGAACGTTCGGTCTGTTGAGTCTTTTGCCGCTAGCTATTTATCGAAATCCTTCACTGCACTGACTCTGCAGGCCGAAACACGTTTCACGTCGAGCGATGAGGCGGAGGGGGCCTGGCCCATCAGAGCAGATCGAGTCAGATCGTCTTCTACTCCTCGTAGCCATGCTCAACTTCCTTCAGAGCGCTGGACGGTTCCTGTCGGTATAGATGGCAAGTACAGCTCCGCCGGGTTATGACTGACTGAATGCTTATCATCCAAAGTCTCGTTGATCACTCGAAGTGTGACAACGCCTGGTTTCGGGCCGTCATCCTGGTCAGACTTGAACCCCTGGACAGTCATGGCCGTGGACACGGCGAGCTCTTTTTCTCGTAACCGGAGGACGCTTTCAACCAAGGGTGCCAGGCTTCCCTTGGCGCGCTTCTCCCTGTAAATATTTTTGTAGAACTTTGTCCCGCTGAATAGAGAGAGTTCGGCTGGTGTAACTCCGTTGTAGTCTGTCATCGTTGGGTCGGCGCCAGCTTCTACAAGAACATCGATTATTTCTGGTTGCTTCCGCCACACGGCAGCATGTAGCGCTGTACCGCCATATCTGCCAGCCCGTTCGTCTAGATCAGCGCCCGCTTGCGCAAGACTTCTCACAGTCTCTGCCAAGCCGTAGGATGCAGCATAGTAGAGAGGCCTAGCGATTTCCAGGTCCGTGTTAGGGTGAAGGTAGCCATGCCACGAGTCAAAGAGGACAACTTGGAGCCAGAAGAGAAATTTGGGGTTTGAATGCGTGGTCAATAATCTTCGAATGAGAGGAAGTAACTCAGTCTCCGCGCCCGACATCTGCACATGAAATGGCCAATTCTGAGCCGCATATCGGAGAAGAGGGAACGCTGAGAGTGTCCACATGAAGTCTGCTCTGAACAACGGCCCAGCTGAAAAGTCTTCAAGAAGCAGGTAGCGAATGCAAGCATCCGCTATGGTGCGGTGCGACGCTTGTGCAGGAATATAGAACTCAGAGGCCTGATCGAGTCGCCCAGTGAGATACTCTCGAACGGAGTGATGGGCAATGCGGACTGTCTGTGAAACAGGATTGAAGGCGATCAGACTGCGGCAGATTTCGAGAACATCGCTTGGATCATTGAGTGTCGAGTCCGGATCCAATTCGTCAAAGTCAGGCTCAAGAACCACAGCTTCAGCTAGCTCCGTTAGGGTCAGCGGTGTAGAGGCATGAGCAAGCCACAATAGCGTCCGTGTCGCAAACGAAATATCTTCACGAGCAATACTGTCGAGGATTCGCAAATATGAGTCTTCGATGCCAGGGGGGAGCTGATTGAGCGCTTGCTTCAAAGCAGCATCGGTCCTCAGCCTCGACATTTCGTCTAGTTGGCATTGTACCCAGCGAAACCTGCAAGAAGTCAGCTAAGGGTGTTATCAGCCAAGCTGGATTGTAATGCAAACTATGGCGTACATTCCATGAGAATCTGTTCGCAGGGTTAGCTCGACAAGATCCTTCATCTTCTCGCTCATGCGCCGAAGCCTTGGGTCAGTATGTATTCTCATCTTGATGTATACACTGATATCCTGTTCAGTCGCTTCTTCGGGGACAGGAATGTCTGGGAATCTAACGAGATATCGACGCAAGTGTACCTCCGGTCGACTGCTGATGAAAACACGTAGGGGGTATCTGCCGGATGACACGATTGAAGTCAGAAAGTCGCATACCACGGAGTAATTGGGGGACTCGTCTAGACCGTCAATGAAAATTGTTGCCGAATGCGTACTTTCTAGCAGTAGCTGCAGAAACAACTTCAACTCGGTTAGATTTGGTTGTTTGGGGCTCCCGAGACGACTTGAAGCTCGCCTATAGGTATCAACAAGTTGGTCAGGCAGTTGTGAGAGTTCTGAGCAGAACTGTTTGACAATGGCACCAAAGAAAGTCTCTGATGTCAGACTTTCAATCGTACTTGCATCGTAGTAAAAATAGGCCAATAGGCAGTCCGCCGTTTTTGTGTCCATCAGGTGATGGATGAGGTAGCTTGTGGCTATAGTCTTCCCAGAACCTGCCTGGCCGTGCATCCAGAGCAGAGAAGATCTGGCTTTGGACCAGTCCAGAAATGCAGGATCATTGAGGAGCCAGTTGCATGTGTTGGAGCAATAAAGCTGGTATGCGCGCTCAAATTGGGCTTCATAATGATGCTCGCAGAGCCAGTGGAAGATGTCTCTTCGTTCCTGCTCTGCATTGTTGTATTTAATCTCTGTTAGGGTCTCTGAGACAGTCTCCAGAGTTGCACTCTGGTTCATAAGCGCTTCCCTGTTTTTCCCTTGAGTAACGTTTTCTGCGTAGTGAGCACATTTGGACTTACACTGAAAGCGAGTTTAGAGAGAGGGATATTGAGTTTTTGTGTCTCTCGACGGCTGTGATAAATTCCTGAGTCTCGTTCTTGCGGAGTGGCCAGAGCAGGCGATTGATTGCGCGTTTACCTGGCGATTTGCTTGACGCAGGGGAGAACATGTGCAACTTCGTTGACACGCTTTCTAGCACAAGCTTGCAGTCCTTCAGTGCCGACTCTAGCTGATATTCTGGTATGTCCATTTGGGCAGCCAGTCCCTGTACACCTAATAAGATGCCATTCAGACTGGTGACTTCAGACACCAGTCGCCTTGCTTCATCCGGAGCCTCAGCCACCGCACAGCCATAACAATAGCATTGGCTGATGACGGTGCCGGCCAGGGAAAGAAGACCAGCAACCCCAGTGACAATCGAAAACGGGTCGGTCATTGTGTTGAAGTCCCGACTATGGTCGAAATATACATGATTAAGTTAACGGAGATGCTGACTCAGGGATCATGGGGTCATGCGCTTTTCATACCACCTTTTCACATGTTCCACATGCTAAGTCTGAGGGTGTGCTCGACGATAAGAAGATTTCGATGGACATACGCTGGCCTGAACTTGGCCTGAAGTACCATCCCAAAGTATAAGACAAATTGTAATAAGTACCCAGTATCTGGCAAGGGGAAGGAGAAGAGTGAGGAATGGAAAGGTTCAGCTGATGACCGCCAAGACGCCCCTATGCCAAGGCTACTAGGCTGACGGCCAAGGGCATTTGCACAGCCACTTTAGAGATAAAATACATGGCGCTGATGGTGATACCAGCCTCACCGGCTGGCGTACAGATCTCCAGCATGCTGACTGCCCATAGGTCGATCAAGAGGCAGTTGCATGCGCCTGACTGTCTTTATTCAAAGCACTAGGCAGCTCGCCCGGGGCCAGCTGCCATGCCATATCAACGGCGCCACGGGGCCGTCCTTTGTTGTACAGAAACAGCCCCTGCAGAGCCGCCATGCTTGTCTGGCTGCTTCTCGCAGACCCATGAGGCAAAACCCCTATTTCACGGAGCTTATCAAAGAACTCCAGCCGATATTTTCCATCTGGATCGGCATCGCTGTAGAACCGCGCCCAGAGTTGTTCGATCTGGTACGTCGTAGCCTCTCCAAGACGCACCGTCATGTCAACTCGACCAGGTCGCACAAGTGCTTCATCCAAGCGATCGACGTGATTAGTCGTTAGAAAGATGATACGTTCTTCCGCACTGCCCACGCCATCCAAAGCGTTCAACAGTCCCGAAAAAGTCACATTGGCTCCTTGGTACCCGTCTGCTTCGACTTGACGGCGGTTGGCAAATGCCGCATCGACATCCTCGAGGAGGACAAGTGTGCGTTGGGGAATGACTGTCAAGAGGTGGTTCAATCTGTCGTCTGTAAGACCGCGCTCACTGAGATTGAGCATGGCGATGTCGTAGTTTAAATGGCCAGCGAGGGCCTGAATGAAGGACGATTTTCCCGTTCCCGGTGGACCATAGAGGAGATAGCCTCTCCGGTAAGGGATTCCTCGTTCGTAGTACCATTTGGCTGAAGAGAGAAAGTCCTGGACATCTGCGACAATGCGTTCTTTGACACCCTTATCGAGAATGACGGACTCAAGAGGCCGCTTGCTACGAGGGTGGCCAAATTTATCCCACTTTATGCCCCATGCGGTGTATATGACAGTTTTTCCTTCAACCGACTGGGTAGCGATATCATGAGCCTCTTTGAACAGCGACTCAAAAACGTGTCGTTGAGAATATAGCGCGGTCAGGGTAACGGTTTCCCACGGTTTCCCGTCCATGGAGAACTGCTTTGACTCTCTTTGGCGATTGACCATTATCCATGTATTCCTATAGCGGATCACATGCCTACCCGGACCAGGGATCAAGATAAAATTTGTGTGAATAGCGCCATTGGGCAATTCTCTTTTCTCCGTCTCAATCGCCAGATGGCGCATGCCTGGTGTGAGCCGCTGAAGCAACAACTCTAGAGCACCTGTTTTAGCCTGCAGCGCCTTGTGCGCGAGTCGCCCTCGTTCATGCAATGTCATCCAGTAGAGAAACCAGGGGTAGGAGTCGTCCCGAACACTAATCTCGACATCGACGAGAAGACGGCGTCGCAGGAGGGCAGCTCCATGACGAAGGCCTCTTCGACCGAAGGCGAAGATTGTACCGAGACCAGCAAGTCCAAACCCCTAATAGATTGTTAGAAGCCTCTTTGATGAGCGAATGACAGCTACCTACGGCCGTGAAGAAGGGATTGTTGATTAACTGCGCGACTAGCCCGCCATCTGTAGAGTTACTTGTGCTTGCGAATTGACGCACAAGGTCGGCTTTCTGGGAAGCGGCATCATTCAAGGTCGGGGTCACGAGGGATGTGTTTGAGGCGACCTTGACCAGTTCATTGTCGCTCTGCATTCCCTCTTCAACACAAGCGATGAGGGCACACGAGATCTGTGGAGAGAGAAAACAGTATGTTCATTGCCTGTTGCTGGCGCTGCGCAGTCGGAATGAGATTTTGGCCGGTCCCGACGTCACCAACATTGAACTTCGGCCGACCCGGACTTAAAGCCACTGATTGTTCCTTGCCTGCATTGATGATTCAAACACTATCAGCTCTATGAATCGCAAACTTCAAGGATGGGTCTTGGTTCCTCTAGGCAGCAGGATACCATCCTCGCGCTGGCTCGCTTGATATAGTCCCTCCCTCCCTCCATGCGCTCCTTCTTCCGGCTGCTGTTCAGCAAGCGCACACCTTCCAAAGCCCCTACTTCGACACATCCACCTCCCTTCCGCACCATGATGTCCTCCTCCACGGTGGCTCTGCTGTATGCAGCCACTATCGCCATTCCCTCCACGGCGTCGCCAAAACCTGATGACGAGATTACAAAGACCAAAGCATGGCACGTCAAGAGTGGCGGTTTTGACAATCCATGGCCATCATGGCAGATGCACTCTCTGCCAACGCTGCTCTGGGGTCTTATACACAGGAGATTGACTGGCAAGGCGAACAAACCTAACACGACTCCTCCGACTGTTCCTGTTCACCCCCCGACTTTCCTTCCTTCGCGCACAGCAAAGTCCCCCAACTCTCTTAGAGCAACGTGGCTCGGACACGCCTGCTTCTACGTCGAATTTCCGTCCGGCCTGCGCGTCCTGTTCGACCCAGTCTTTACGGATCGCTGTTCGCCCTTTTCTTGGTTGGGTCCTAAGAGATACACCGAGATGCCCTGTAGAATACAAGATATCCCACTCATTGACGCCGTTGTCATCTCGCACAACCACTACGATCACCTCTCGCATCCTACAATCTTGGAGATAGCAAAACACCATCCAGAATGCCACTTTTTCGTCCCTTTAGGAAACAAGAAATGGTTCTCGGCAAGCGGTATCGAGAAATGTACTGAATTGGACTGGTGGGACGAAGTAGATTTCACATTGACGCCCGTATCTTCAATATCCATGGAGACAAAGAGCGCAAGCGTATCCTTCACCGACGAGCCAAGTCCGCCCGAATCCGCGGACACGATAACAGCCCGCATCTCCTGCCTGCCGTGTCAACACATTTCCGCCCGCTCAATCCACGACCGCGCTGCCACCCTCTGGGCCTCGTGGTCCGTATCCTCGGGCTCTAAATCGGTTTATTTTGGCGGCGACACCGGCTATCGCTCCGTCCCCAAGTCCTCCGATGGAAAAGACGACTGGTCACAGGAATATTCAGAGTTACCTCACTGCCCGGCATTCGCAGATATAGGTCGTTTAAGAGGACCATTTGATTTGGGACTGATTCCAATAGGGGCATATATGCCACGGTGGATCATGAGTCCCATGCACGCCAATCCGCGTGATGCGGTGGAGATATTTAGGGATATAAAATGCAAGAGGGCGTTGGGCATACACTGGGGCACATGGGTCCTGACCGAGGAGGATGTCCTAGAACCACCTAGGCTGTTGAAGGAAGCATTGAAACACCATAATATGGAAGAGACGGGTTTATTTGATGTTTGCGACATTGGTGAGAGCAGGGAGTTTTGAGATCTGATCGGCGGGATACAAGGCATGCAAGCATTGCATTTCTGTCAGACAAATGCAGTTGTAGAGGAGGTACTGACTGGCGTTGTCTTTTGAGATGTGTGGATTTGGCTGTACGGGTGTGGAACGGCGTGCGGAGGTGGGACATTATCCTGGCGAGGACAACAAGGCTGCCCGGGGGAGAAACATTGTATGAATACCAGGACTCTATCATGTGGTTCTTGCGAAGAAAGGAACTTCAATTCTCCATTAGTCTTTTCTCAAGTTCAGAGCGATTGCAAATTTTTCTTCTTGCTCAGCTACAGACAATCACACAGACTAATAGTACAGGATATCATTGAACGCTGACTCTCTCGCAAAGCGTTGAAGAGTTGGACGGGCAACGTAAATCTCAACACCATTCGCGCCACAGCAACCCGAGTTGTAGCTAGTAGAACATAGGAAATGTTTTCCGGCAGTCTTGGTGGTACAGGATCGTCGGTCTGGCAATAGTGACACACTCCGATTTCTATTTCCCGTTTCTTCCCCTGCGATATCCCCCCTTCCTTCCTTCCTTTCCTTCTTCTGGTGTGTGCGCGAACAGGAACATATTCTCCTCCATTTCCACTCGCTCGGGAGGATGTTGTAGGAAATATGAGCCGTCGTATCAAAATAGAGAAACTGTAGTAGAGGACTGCTCATTCGGGGGTTTTCGTTCATTTGGCTCGGCCCTTAGCAATCTTCTTGGCTCTGCCGGTTTTGCCTTTGGTGCCTTTGGTCGTCTTTCCCTTGGTTTCTTCTGCATGCTCCGCTGCTTCTGCTTGGCCTTCACCGATATCGCCTTCTTCCATGTTGGTATCCGCCGCTACCATAGTTGTTCGACCAGCATTCAGATCATCTTGACGAAGAGCACCGATGTAGCCTTCTGGGATCGCAGCGGGGGTGTTTTTAGCGTGGGCCTCATCCTTTGTCTCGACATCTCCATCGGGTTTTGTCTGAGCTTTGATCGGAGGGTGGTCCGCATCTTCATCTGCATCCTGAGGCTCTTCGCGCTGAGTAGCTTTTCCTTTGCGACCAGGTCTAGTTCGTTCACGTTTGGCGGTGACTTGGCTTTTTTGGACGGGAGCCTCGACGCCATCGTCGCTCTGTTGAATTTGTGGCTTGACACCATCATCTTCATCGACATCCCGAGATGCTTTGTTCATCTTTCGGTGTCTCTCTCGCTTGACCGGTTCCACCGGTTCCTCCTCCCCTTCCTTAGCGTTTACCTTCTTGGTGCGTGACCTCTTGGCCGGTTGCTGAGCTTCTTCTTCTGCTTCACTCTCTTCCTCCTTCACAGCGACTTTGCGTTTCCTTCCTCCGGCCTGCTTTGGAGGCGCCGACTCGTTAGGCTGGCCGTCTTCATCTTCATCTTTGATTCTGCGACGTGCCGCTTTCTTCTTGGCTGCCGGCGATACTGGCATGTCTTCTTCATCCTCTGATTCAACCTTGGGTTTCTTGCCTCGTCCTCGCTTCGCTTTGGACTTTGAGCGAGTCTGCTCATTTTCTGCAGCAACGCCCTCGTCATCCTCAACTTCCTTCTTCTTCGGAGTGCGTCTGTTGATGCCTTTCATTCCTGGACGGTTATATTCGGGTTCCTAGATTGAAGCTGTCAGTGAAAGCGGCAATGCATAATTGGGCGACCTGGCTGCTTACGCCGTTCCAGTCTTCATCGGCGACATGGCCATGCTCCAATGCAAACTTGATCTTTTCACGCGATTCGTCGTCAATCTCGTCGTAGCCATCGATAATGCGATCAAGGTCGGCATCGAGATCGTCTAAATCCTCAAGCGGGCCGACTTGATCTTGGAGCTTCTTGATTTGAGCAGGCGTGACGCATCCCCTGGGTTACAATAATGAGACATGAACGACGTTGAAGTACGTAGGTAAAGCTTACCAATGCTTCCACATCCATGATGTGTGTTCATGGATAGTCACGAGAGTCCCCATCCTAAATTCGCCCTTTTGAATCTTAACTCCCGCTTTCTTGCATGCCGTGTTTTGACAACCTGCACGCCCGGTTTTGGCCATTTCTGCCCTTATGTCAGTAGCCTAGTGACATCGCATTAAGAAAGCTGAGGAAGAGCAAAAAGTTCCAGGGGGTGGCTAATTCGGCTTGAGCTGGCAGCTATTGCCAACACAATTCCATGCTAGCTCGACGCTGCCGGAGGTTGTGAGCAGATATATTGAACTCACCGAAGCGATATGTTGTGTCTGATGCCATAGTGATCCGGAGGAGTTGACGAAAATGTGAAATGGTGGAAGTGCGAAGACACCTAGGTAGATAGGATGGACGAGAACGAAAGGTAAGACGCTGAAGCCGCCGGACTCGAGATCATCTAGGGGAAAGGAACAATACCACAGGAAACGTGGAAAGAGGAATGAAGTTGGTTTCATATGACGATAGTTTGCAGGTGTCGAAGTGGGGAGCAGGAAACAGACAATTGTGTAAGTAAAGTTACGAAGGTTCCTGTCCGCTAGTAGCCAAGTCAGAGACCGTATTTTCAGACCATATTTAGTCTGACGCGCGCATCTCTACGGCTCTGTGGTGCAATTCTCTTGTCAGACAGGTGTAATTCCACACCTGAGCGCGACGCGGAAAGTGCTTGACATTTCACCAAAGCTTCATTTTCATTAATATCACAGCCCTTTGTTAATTCCTTTTCCGTTCCAATGACTTTCCATACTATGGTACGTGCCTGCGGCAAACCGATAGGCCCGGCCCTCCCAGTGAATGCAAGAAGAACTACGCAATCCAAACATCCTATGAGAAAGCAGTAATGATTTGATGTGGTGAGACGGTCTCAAACAGTCCCCATGTATTTGGTTTATGCTTCTGCTAACGAGGTTGAAATCCTGAAAACCTGTTGGAAATCGCCTGCTCAAGTTCAAGACGATGATGAAGATGAGAAATGACACTCCTCCCTTAAGGCGACACCTCACACTAAGTCCCTCCTTACTTATTATGCCGATAATTCTCTCTAGCAGGAAAACAAGAGTTCGAGAGTGTCCACCTATGCCTGCTTGGTCGCTTTGTGTGTCCCATTACCACTGGCGCTGCCGCTCCCACTTGCTGCTTCTGCCTCCGAGCTGTCGATGTGTCCCGCAGCATCCACTCCCTGCAGTACTCCGGCACGCTTCTCCACGTCCTCATGGGGCTTGCCATAATGGGCGTCATATTCCTGTTCCAGAAATTAGCAAACGCATGATATTGTATAGCAAAAAGAGGTCTTACATGTCTTCCATCATGAAAGAAGGCGTACGGGAGCTCGCCATGAACTTCACCGTCGCCAATGAGCAGTTGATCCTCGTTGTATCTCAGAGGGATTCTCATGACGTATTTGATGAATAGGCAGATGGCGCTGGTCCAGAAGAGATTCCACCCAATGATGAAGAGGAAGCCAACAATTTGAACCCAAACTTGTCTTCCATTTCCATCAATTGCACCACCCGATGGAGCAAGGGCGAAGGCGGCAGTGCCTTCACTGGTAGCAAACAGGCCAGTCAAGAATCCTCCAACGATGCCACCAACCAAATGTGTATGGAAATCTCCCACGACATCATCAGAAAATTCGAGGAACCACCTTTGCTTCCCCAGGATGTTCATTGACATCCACGGAATGACACCAGAGAAAAAGCCAATGATAATAGCGCCCCATCCTGCAACAAACCCGGCGGCGGGAGTGATTGCGACAAGACCAGTAATAATGCCTTGAATAGCTCCAATGACAGCAGGCTTTTTGAAAAAGATAAGGTCCATGATAGTCCAAGTCAACATGCTCATTGCCGTGCACACATTGGTATTGAGCACGGCGGCGCCAGCATCGGGTGAAGCAGTATAAGGATCACCGCCGTTGAATCCGTTCCAACCGAGCCAGAGCAGTCCAACACCTACCAGCGCCAGCAAAACGTTGTTTGGGTGAAATTCAGTGCGATCGCGAGGATGTCGAGGGCCGACCCAATATGCTAGGACCCAGCCCGCTGTTCCAGAGGAAACATGAATGACGTATCCTCCAGAATAATCCAGCACGCCCAGGTCGAACAAGAAGCCGCCTCCCCAGATGCTGAATGCGCCCACAGTGTAGCTCAGAGTCAACCAAAGTGGCACAAAGACCATCCAGGCCAGGAAGTTCATTCTTGCCAGGGCTGCGCCTGCAATAAGAACAAGTGTAATGGCCGCGAAGACGAACTGGAAATAAACCATGGTGCTCATGGGATATGCTGCAGAGAGACCGGCCTCTGGCAAGAAAGCCTGCTTCAATTCGTAGTTCATCTCGACAGCTGGCCCCGGCACTCCGACGAATGGCAACATCTGCTTGCCAAAAGCGGCTCGGTATGCGTAAACCACCCAGCAAATGAGGACGGCTGCAAAAGCGTAAAGGACCATGAATGCCGAATTGATGGCCCACTTCTTTTTCACCAATCCAGCGTACATGACCATCAGGCCTGGGACAGATTGGAGTCCGACAAGTGTAGCTGCCGTCAACTGCCATGCATTGTCGCCATTGTTGAGCCAGTCAGGCGCAACGAGTTTGTCAGCGTCCCAGCGACGCTGGGCCCGATAGCTGGCTACGTGACCGGGCGACATCGAGGTCGAAGGATTCGGTACACTGTTGGCAGTCGTTCAGCAGAGGTAGGACCGCTTCCGAAAGCTGCGATCTTAATTGTTCGGCCCTGTCAATTTGATGGGAGGAGAGAAGAGCACGGGAAACGCGTTGGACAGGCAAGCAGGAGCAGGAGTGAAGACTTAAAAGACCGCCAGCGACGCACGCGACGAAAAAGAAAAGGCGAGCTCTCCAGCTCTCGCACCACCCCATGCGACATACATGCTCTACCTAGAGAGGCCCTAGGCCGGGATTCAAGCGATATCTGTCCCAGCAACATGCCATGATTCGCCAGGAGATGCCATATTCCCTTTGGTGCACAACCAGTTTGAATTAGCAAGGGATGTCTCCGCCTTAGCGACCGCTGCAGGCACAACGTGGCGCTGGCAGTCGTGTTCTGGTCCTAATGATAGGTCACAGGTATTCGCCTGCTTATCATCCATGATCCCCAGCAAAGCGATACGCGATGGGGTTTGCAAGCAATTGAAGAGATGAAAATGGAATATTGGGCCAAAGCAGAGTTCAAGTGAAGGCTGGGGAAATGCAGCCAATGATGAGGAAGATGCTTATCAGTTCTTGGCTTAAGGTCGGAGCTTTCGGGGAACATGTCTAACTGAATTAAGCTGTCCTAAGCATTTCGAAGCATTGCGGAATCTCCACAAGGTCAGATCTTTGACTATTGCAAATTGCTGGCTTATCTGCGAGATGAAGAACGAGGTGCTGGCAACTCCACGTGGGGCACCAAACGCAAAAAGTAAACTAGACGAAATGTGTTAAAGGGTTCGGGATGCGTGGCAGGTGGTCTGATGCCGTGAGCAAGTCCTGGGACAACTACGAGGTAGGTCTGGAGCATTCGCTGATAGTCCCTCTTCACGTCAAAGAGCAGGATAGCAGTTGTGGGTGGTGTTCTGGTGGTATCCATCTGCTGGCGACACGATGAATGAACTCTTGCGCAGGAATGGTGGCGAAAACATGTCCAACACTGACCCTCTCAGCAGGTTTACTTTGTACCGCAAGGGCCCATCTGAACCCCCCTTCCAACATCCGTTCAGGACGGACAGTCGATGTCCGCACGAATCCCACCTACTGCGCTGCATACTTTAAAAGGCCAAACCGCTTTGAAGCAGAAAAGACTCCTCCGAACGTTTGCGATATATACTGGCATACCTGCCTCGACGCGATGCAGAATCCTAAACCTTTGATCTTCTGCTCGAACTTCCTCGGGCTGTGTCGAAGACTGCCGACAGAAATACAGAGGCCCCGTCAAATGCCACCCTTCTAAAAGTCTCGGGGATGCACTGGCAGTTGTCAAGCATTCAGATTTGTAAAGCTACGGCGAATGCATGGCTCAGGGCTGTTCCAGGGGTTCTCAGCCTTGCTACTTCAATACCCGAAGATTCCCGTAACCAGAGGGTGAGAATCTGTCCAAACATCTTGATATCGATCTTACTATACGTAAGCAGGCATCCGAGAAGTCCGGTGGAGACACCTTGCGAACAAGGCTCTCTCCTGCGTTCGGCCATAAAACAAATCCTGCTTTGAGAACGGATGGAGCGCATTCCTGATTTTCGCACCCTAGTTTGGAAACCAGGGAGTGCGTCAAGCCAGGCCGCGTCACTTGTCGTTGGTCAGCTTAGACCAACCCATCGAGGCCAGTGGCATGTGAAGCGCATAGAAACGGCATGGCGTCTTTCCAGCAAGACTTCGGCATTGCGAGCAACACAGGTTCAACCCATAAAAGTCGTGATGGTCGGGTGGAACTATGATGTTGGTCTCGAAATAGACATGATTCCTCTCCACACTTCTGTTTCTGGCCAGAGAGGGAGGCACCGTCACATCGCAGACCATGCAGAAAGTCCCTCAAAGCTGAAATGTGGTAAGCTTGTGGTTTTCAAGGTACAAGAAGCAACTAGATGTGCATTTCGGTTCCTTCTGCACTGGATATATTTTCAGACCATCCTCTAACTTACGTTCCTTGCACAACTTGAGGTGGTTTTCAGTAAGATATGTCTTGAAGTTAACTTTCGTCTTCTTCTGGCTTATAGATTTTCAAGAGAGAAAAGGCAAGCCTGCCATCACAGTCGCTCAGAAAAAAACCGGAGCCACCACCTCCAAGGTTCCCGTGATTGACGCGAGCACTCGCCACGGGAGTCGCGCCAAATTGCTGGAAGAAGATCGCGGACGCCAAACAAATGCCGCATATTTGCATCCAGGGGCGCACCCAGAGTTATGACCAATTCATGAAAGCCAATGCTACATGATGAGGGGTGGGTAAATTTGGTTTCTGATGGCCATTTTCACTATGCGAACGTCTCGTCTAGAATGAGAAAGGTAGGAGGTGCTCTCCCACCGTTCGAGCTCCTCAGTCTGCTCCTTTTCTTCCTCGTATCGCTGCGAGAATGTCCTCCCTATCAAGACAAATATTTATTAAACCAATCAATTCCCTGCTGCGCTGCGTCATCCATGGCCTTTTTATCCTCATCACTACTCCAATCACTCCGCAAGGCAAATCCATGCACTTGGTTCGTATAGACTCTCACTTCTGTGGGCACACTGGTCTTTTCAAGCGCCTCTTTGAGCTGATCCACAGCCTTCATGTCGAGCAAGCTGTCCTTTTCACCAACGGCGACACTGGTTGGTTTCGAGACGGGGCTGATGTCCGCCGGGATGGAGAGGAGGGACGGGTGGCAGGCATAGGCGGCGTCGACACCGCCGATCTCGCCTTCTTTACGGGCGTGGGCTTGCAAGATGGAGTACCGGCCACCCCAGCAGAAACCGATCTATCATCGGTCCCAGGCAGTCAGAATTGACACAAGGAGCGTACGAGGGAGGGTTCCTTCTCCGCCTTGCCACGATGCTATTTTGGAAAACGGAAGAGAGTGGACTTACCGTCCCGATCTTGTTCGTCCCCGGTATCGTTTTGATATGATTGATAAACCCACTGATGATCGGCTCCGCAACAGCTTCCCGGTGTTTAACCAGCCACGGACCAAGTGTGGCCATAACATCAACCGTCTCTTTCGCCTTTCCCAGAAGGGTTTCCTGCTCTTTCTGCTTCAAAGGAGGCTCGATGTCCTGGAGGAATTCGATGTCGAGGGAGTCGCCTTCGTGGACATCGGGGATGTAGCAATAGAATCCCGCTTTCGCGTATTGGTCGGCCAGCAGTCGCACGTTCTTGAATTTCCAGCCGAAGATGTCGGTGAGAAAGACTACGGTCTTGGATGTAGATCTATCGCCGGGCTCTGCGACGTAGGTGGGCAAGCCGCCGATGGTGTCTTCCCGACCTTGGGGGGTGCCTTCGTGCACGGCCCCTGAGAGACAGCACGCACCCATTCCCACTTTGGTAGACATGGTTGGAGCCCTGTTAGCTCTGTGAAGGTATAGAACTGGTGAGACGAGATTCTGATGAGGAGGAGACAGTGCTTTGTAGCAGCTTCCTGATATTGATGGAGGGGCTTCCCGCGGTGCTTAGCGCGCGGGGTACAGAGTATTCGGTGTGGGATGAACACGAGGAAGACGATGACTGTACTCGGTACACCACCCAGTGTATAAGTGTATCCTGAACGCCATACACCGCTCTCTTTGCGGGACAAAAGCCCCTACAGCGTTCTTAAATTTCAGCAATTCAGACCGCCATAGTCAGACCGTAGAATGTTGACATAGCCATCCATATGGCACCGTGCAGTCCTGATCAGTTTCGCACCAATAATCTTACCATCCTCAACGGCCGCACCAACCTCCAGAGTGCCCGACGGATGGCCAATGACGGTATTCGAATGATGGAGATGGTTTGACAGCGCATGCGGAAGGGTGCCCTTCATCTTGCATGCAACTCCGAGATTGAGGGCGAGTGTGGCCGGGATTGCCTTGTGGGCCTGTTCCATTGAAAGAGCCTGACATGATATATCTAGACCTTCGCTCCGAGCAGGGAACAGCAAAACAATCTTGGGTATGCTGCTGATGTTAGGGTTCAGACCCATCATCTCAGTGCCCCGTTTCCGGATGGCTTCTAGTTTGTCGAGGAGCTCCTGACTTGCATTCAACTGGTCTGGCGTCGCATCTACATTCCATCCAATGTCTCTGCCATCAACGAACACTCCCGGATTGCTGACATCGATCAAGGATGCGCGAATTACCTGGTTTCCAATATCAATCTTGTCAATTGGGCTACCAGTTGGTAAAGCTTTGCCAGTCTTTGCGCCTTCTGGGTGAAGAAATGAGAGTGTGATCGTGGAACCTGTTCCAGGCACACCGTCGATGCTGCACCTGCCGACATCTTCATATGCCCATCTGCCGTCGTACTTGCACGCTTGAAACGTAGATTCGATGAATTTTGCTGTATTCATGTTTCTCATTCGCATAATCACCGTCGAGTTTTCACTGTCTGGATCTCCCTGATCGTTCTTTGCAGGATTCCGCCGACAGAGTCCGCAGTTCAACCCGAAAGGCCCAACCACAGAGGTCAGATTGCCGCAGTTGCCAGCCATGTCCAGCCTGCCATCCTTGACGCCTATCTGAAAGAAGGTATAGTCAACGTCAACATCTGGGTGCGACGATGGTCCAACAACCATGGCCTTGCTTAGCGAAGAAATGCCACCACCCAAGCCATTCAGCTGTCTACCATACGGGTCAGGAGACCCAAGGATCGCTGCGAAAAAGTCCTCCATCTGTTTGAACGTGACCTCGTCAGGGGATTTCCCTGTTGACAGAGCCGACTGGAACCATTTTGGCAGATCGGATATGTTGAAGAAGACGCCCTTGGAAGTGCCACCGCGCCAGAATGACGCCTTGACGGCCCGGGGAAATGGTGCTGTTGTCATGTTTCTCTTCAAGATGCTGGCGCAGACTCGTACCGAGATTGCAGGGTGATCAAAGAGCATAGCGAGTACAAATCAGGTGGCCAGTTCTGTCAGCAATCAGATGTGCATCTCGGAAATGAACTGCTCCTATCCTCCAGTACATACCAATGCCGTTGATTGACTGATTGACTGGAACCGAAGGTCGACGGAGAACAGCCGGGCAGCATAGATGATGGCGAGGCTGGCCAAGGCTGGCCAATCAATGCCGGGCCATTTGGGGTTACATTCGCTATCTTTTCCCCCGCAGTCAATGCTACACACCAGAACAGACACCATCAAGACACCATGTGCCACCAGTGTTGCTGTCTTCGCTTCCTCCAGGCGCCCATCAGCGCTATATCTCTTGTCCTTCTCCCATCTTCTGCACTTCAGCGCTCAAGCAAGTCCCTTTGACCATAATGGGTTCCATTGAACCATCCCGAAACCCGCCGCAATTCCTCGTCATCGGAGCTGGATCTCGAGGCAACGCATATGCCCGTGCCGTTGAAGCTTCAACCTTGGGCACGATTGCGGCTGTGGCAGAGATCGACCCGTTCAAGCGTCGAGAATTTGGAATTCGTTACATCTGGGGAAGAGATAGACAACCAAAAGAACATCAGTCTTTCGGCAGGTGGGAAGAATGGGTTGCATGGGAGCAAAGACGCAGAGAAGATGCGGACAAGGCTGGAGGACCCGGACCAGGTTATATTCCTATAACTGGAGTGTTCATATGCACTATGGATGAGACCCACGCTCCCATAATCTGTGCAATCGCTCCACTGAACCTCCACATCCTATGCGAGAAACCCTTGGCTTTGTCTCTATCAGACTGCCTCTCCATCTCCTCAGCATTGTCGAAATATCCTCCGAAGGTAGTCTCCATTGGACATGTGCTCCACTACTCACCGCACAACATCCTCCTGCGCAAGCTCTTGACGGTGGACCAGGTCATTGGTGAGATTGTCTCCATTGAACACACTGAGCCCGTTGGCTGGTGGCACTTCTCACACTCATACGTTCGCGGAAACTGGCGCCGCTCTACCCCAGAAGGCGTTGGTTCTCTTCTCACCAAATCCGGCCACGATATCGACTTTATCCTCTGGCTGCTCTGTTCACCCAGCGCCCTGACTGGACCCATCCCCCATCTTCCCTCTACCATCTCAAGTAATGGAGCCATAACGCATTTTCGCCCAGCAAGAAAGCCAAAGGCCGCAGGCGTAGCGACCAATTGCCTCTCTTGCCCCGCTGAACGAGATTGTATCTACTCTGCGAGGAAAATCTACCGCGATCGATGGCTTCGACAGGAGAAAGACACAGGTTGGCCTCTTAAAATCGTCGTGCCCGAGATTGAAGATATTGTATCAACCAAAGACTGGAATGCAGCGGAGGAGCAATTGATGCAAAGGCTAGCCGAGGACTACGACAAATCCACCACACCTGACAATGTCATTGCAAGCAGGAGCTGGTATGGTCGCTGCGTGTACGAATCAGATAATAACGTCGTTGATGACCAGATCGTGACAATGGACTGGGAAGAAGATCCTTTGCTGGGTCAGGAGCTCGGCCGAGGACCGAAGAGGGTGCTCTTTCACATGGCTTATCCGACTCAGGCACAATGCGAACGGCGGGGGTGGATTTATGGCACGCTCGGTGAGATCAGCTACGATTCCCACAAGATCACCGTGCACACATTTGCCGATGGCAAAACGATTGTACATGATATTCCAAAGCAGGCACCAGAGGTGGAGAAGAGCCATGGCGGCGGCGACTGGGGTCTAGCCGGTGCCTTTGTTCAAGCTGTCCAAAATGTAAATGGTGGAACAATGGATGTTACGCAGGCACAAAGAGAATTGGTGGGATGTGACCTGGAGGAGATCATATTAAGCCACGCAATGGTGTTTGCAGCAGAGGAGGCAAGGAGAGAAAAGAAAATTGTCAATTGGGCCGAATGGTGGGGAAAGCACGGGTCGCTCGCTCGGTGACCCAGCTCGCTGGCTCAAACGGGCAGAGAAGGTCCGGGGCGGAGCTTTCCAAAGGACGATGAGGGTTTCAATTGAATAGGAGCGGTTTGGTCCCTGAGCTCAAAATGGAACAGGTCAACAATGCAATCTCATCGGCCCAGAACGCAGCGAGGAACGCTCGGATCGCTGTTGCTCGAGTGCGCGTCGCACATTCCAGCCCAGGTCTCGTAATTCTTTTCGGGGTATGTTCGCAAATGGCTTCTGAAAGCGTCAAAGGCTCTTTGTCTGACGCCATTGTGGCTTGAGATTATGCCCTCCTCACCTCCTGCTGTGATTTACCAGCCTTCTTCAGTCGACGAGATTGGTGGAAAGCAGGACTTGGGTGTCCCTAATTTGACGTGAAGCACCATGGCCTTGAACAAATTGTCGAGCACTTTCCTGCTGCTCAGCAGCATCTCTGGTACGTCTTCCCGCAAGCTTTGCACGGCAAGACCTCTTGATGGCACGTTGTGAGACTGAAAGCCAGCCGGGGCGCCATGCTGACATGAAATGGATAGCAACTCTGACCCTCGCACAATTCGTTCCAGCATCACCACCAACAGCCACGGTCCCTATCGTTTCGGCCTCGTCTCCCTGGCTGACAACCTCGACCCCGACGTCCAATGCAGCCTCCCACGCGGGCGCTGCCGGCTGGTCAACGGGAGCAAGCAAATTTCCGTCGGTTTTCGGGGAAGCAAAGATCGCTCATGCGGCGTTGGGGGCTGGCGCGTTCCTTTTATGCTTTCCTCTCGGTGGTATTATTGTTAAAGTCTGGCCACATCGGCGCATCGTCTGGATCCACGCGGCAATCCAGGGTTCTGCACTCGCCGTGTTTGTGGCTTCCACGGGCCTGGGGATCTGGATGGGATTGAAAATTAACGCGGTGAGTATACCTCACCTGTTCGATCTCCCATTTGCACAAGCACTTCGCTAATTTGATGACTTTGTTCTCTACCAGCTCGGCCACTACCACTGTGTCATCGGTCTCGTCATCCTAGGCCTCCTCGTTCTCCAACCCCTGATGAAGCTGCATTGGTTCCACAAAAAGGTCCCGAAAGTGGTACACTTTGTGCACATCCATCTCTGGCTCGGCCGCGCATTGATACTTCTCGGAATTGTTGACGGCGGACTCGGTTTCCAATTAGCTGACACGTTCAAGGCGCCCAAGTGGGCGAACGGGTGGAAAATTGCATATGGCGTGTGTGGGGCGCTCGTATGGATAATATATGTGAGCGTGGTGATTGTGTGGGTAGAATTAAAAAAACCTGACGCGACGGCGGCGGTTGTCGCTGGGAGTGAGGAGATGGCGGCATTGACCGAGGCCAGACGCCGGGCTGAGGATAGGCCAAAGACAGCGACGAGTACGGTGCACGATGTCGAGATTGGTGAGGTTGCACAGGTTGAGCCGATGCGACCCGCACGACCTGGTGCATTGTGATGTGAGGGGATGTTTTTTATTCTCGAGAGGGTGGTTTCAGTTCCAGACATCGTTAGAGTGAGGAAGAGGTGCACTCTATCTTGGGTAAGAAATCTGAGGCGAGAAGCTCTGATTAGAGAGATAGAGAATTCCTGTTGGCTGTTTTATCTTGTCCCCCTTTCTTGTCCTGCGTATCGGCTTTTGCTTCTCGTGGGCCAGGAGGAGGTGCGAGTTTAGACATTCACGCCAGATTCCACAAACGATGCCTGTACTTCGTCCCTCGTTGATGCTCGCAACTGGAATTACGCTTTCTTTGCCCCGCAGACTACGGCATAATTAGTAGTGGTGGCTGTCCCTCGTAGCGCCTTGTTTGCACTGGCTGTCTGTCGGCATACTCACCCTGGTCGCCTGATCGCGCAGGCGTCTTCATCCTTAGCTACTTATTGGTTTGTTCAGCAGTATTTCCTACTCAAAAGAGGCAGGAAATGTATTATTCCAAAACGCCGAATTCCTATGATAAACCTATCCGAACCGGGATTTTTATCCGCAAATACGGAGTAGAGAACATCTCGACTGGTAGATCAGACTAGCTGCGTTGGGGGAACTTCAATTCTCGTCACTGTAGCCTCGTCTATCTCGTTCCGACAGACGCGAGTCTAGACACCCTATACGGAGTATCATATTGTGCATGTTCTAGTGCAGACAGACAGCCGACTCAAGTGACACAAAGCGCGCTTTTGAACCTGAAGAGAACAGATGCTATAGGCAGTAAATAATGATAATCCTGATCAGAGCGCGTTTCATCAGTTTTGTCGTCTCCAATAATATTGCGAGTCGAGAGGGGCCGTCGTCGACTTGTTGGCGGGCTGGCTGTTTAGACAGTTCCGTACCTTCTTTTACCCTTGACTCGTTAATGCATGGCATGTAAACGCCACCGCATGGCCCAACTCCGGGTCCACTGTTATCCATCGCAGGTCCTTAACCCTTGTGCCCTGAGCCGCGCAACTTATCGTGTCCCCCTTCGTGATCAGCTTCGGAGAGCAGCAATTTGTAATGCCAGATGTGTGCAGCGAAATGGGAGCAGCAAACCGAGGAACAACATCTAGACGCGCTCGCGCTCACTAACAGACCACTCGTTCTTGATGCGGATCGCATTCGGCTCGTGTGCATGATCGAAGCTGACCGCGTCGTCCCGGCTTACCTCGCTGTGCGCTTTGACCACGTGCGAGAGTTCTACGACGCTTTCGTTCCGCATGTACGACGCGCCGCGCGGGTATGGGTCGGACGGGTGATCGCGACGCGAGGAAGAAAGTAGGCGCGGGAAGATCAAGCTGATGACGGGTCTCATGGCAGGGATACAGGCACACATGATGCCCACATTGAGCTCGGCCGCTGACCAGGTCGCGGCGCCGACGTTGTCGTATGTGAGGTCGGTGGATATGCTCGCGATGTAGAGCGCGTGGAGGCGGAGAATGGCCGTGATACACCCACTATTCCCGGTGTTAGCATTTTGGGGGATTGGGAAATAACCATTTGGCCAAAGAAGGGGGAGGGGGGCTGGGACATTCGAACATACAAGCCACCCAAAGCAAACACCGCAATCAAGCTGATCTTCTGCTTCTTTGGGAGTTGGAGACTCTTGAGAACAGGCATGGGAAGCACCCAGACCGCCAAGTCGGTGATGATGTTGAAGCCAGAGAAACTGAACCAGAAAGCCATGAGGTCGATGCAGTGACCGCCTTTGATGGTTTTGTCCCAGTAGTAAGCGATAGGCCAGCAGGAGAAGCAAGAAGTCAAGATAAAGGTTATTCCAGCGACGCAGATGAAGATGATGAGACCCCATGCGGCGAGACGGTATCGCCTCTCGACGAAGAACCTCAAGTACTGATAGCAGATTGAGTCTTTGACCACGAGCAATCCCAGGTTGTAGACGATGATACTGGCGTACAGGAGCTGGGCGGTTGTCTGTCAGCAAGGATTGTATTGGTGCAATATTAGATGAAAATGAGATAGTGAATCACCTTTGATAGAGTCTCGTTGTCTGCTTCGCTGACCGTATCTGCATGGCGACCCAAACCATGATCTTTCTCTGAAATAACAGACAAGTCAGTCAAATTGTTCCTAACAAGGTGAATCTCCAAGTACTCACGCAACACAATCGTGACAGTGAGGCCAACAGACAATACTAGGGCGAAGATAATCAAATAGTCTTCAGGCCCAGCCTGGTGGATGATCACAAAACGGGAAATGCATCGAATGACAATGAAGACAAATGCAAGTGCGTTAAAGACGGCAGCTGTCACCACAGCCTGCATACCACGCTCGAGTCCCATCCTGCCTGGGCATATGTGAGATGGCAGTGGAGGTCAGGTTGGCAGCATGACAATCGACGGAAGCAACCGAAGTTGTCAGAAGTGGGAATGGAAGGCAACATATGGACTGGGACGACGGCCCCTGCCAGCTAACTGCCAGCTATCTGTGAGGCACAAACACCCCCTGGAATCAGTTGACGGGCAGCGGAAAATTTAAACAGCATGTGGCACTGGAAGCCAGGTTCGTATTCAAGTTGCCGGGCTCGCTGGGCGGACTCGATGAGTGGCTGCTAATTTAGTATGGCTTGTTCATGTACTTGTACACGAAGCGAAATGGGGGCAATCTGGGGTAAAGAGTTTAGGTATAGTAGAACCAATATGAGACGGCCTGGAGGCAAGAGTTGCCTCAGAGGCGGTGCCGACCCAGGAGCTTGCATGTGGGAAACGTCAGTCAAACGAGAACCCTCATCAACGAACTTCCCCGGATTAGCCTCCCTGCCATAAAGGAGGACTGCCCGAAGGGGAAGTGGCCTCCACGTGGCTGCCGAGAGTAACATGTACCTACTTGTACAGTACTGGTCAGGATCACGATGGCGATTTGGTGGCGCCGCGAGCAGAACGAGTAGAAGGTTCGACAAATGTAATTAAAAGCCTGTGGATACGAGCGCCCAGAAAAGTCGAGGCTCAAGAGAGTGAAGGGGCTTTTCAATGGTCAGACACTTCAGTGTGCGAATCAACGGCAGACGTACGCAGTACCGTATAAGTGCCTGGTCCGTGCCTGGCCGAAGTCAACTTCAGTTGGCCTTCCTTGGTCTTAGGAGGACGAGCCAGTGGTACCACAGAAAGGGGATCTTCAAGAGACAAGGAGAAAAATGCAGCTGTTGAAACAAAGAAATCGCAATCAATTTGGCGGGTTTGCAGATTCTGACTTCACCGGTGCCGTCAGGATTGGGGAGCATGTTCGGATCCTTGCCGTTGAATCGTCGCTCGAGTCGACCTACGCCGTATCATGGGTCCTGCCGCAAGGACTGAGTCAGGACCTGCATCAGCAAACACAACCACCATCCTAGGGGACGGATGATCGTCGCTGCGGGAGGGCACGAACGTTCCCAGTTCCCTTGCTCCTTTGCCCCAACAATCGGGCGATCTGTTGAAGCATTAATTTGCGGGAAATATTCCTTTCGCAAGCCTTTCCGAGCATAGGTGGCGTGCACGGAAAGTCAGCCTGGCGGCAACGGCGGTGTGACAGTATTAGGGAGTACTAAGACTCGTTATATTTCTGACTCTGAAGTACTGGAAGTACCAAGGTATGTCGAGTAGCTATCGTCCAATGTTGAACTGCTCCATCTGATCAAGGTTGGCTGTGGACGACTGTGCCAAATGTCGGAGGAGAAACCACTTTGGGACTTTGGTCTGCTCGTGTCTGCAAGGGGAGTCCCATCGGCTAGTATAGTAACTAACAAGTAACAGGGACAAGCAGGGACAAGTACAAGTACTGTAGAACTTTTCACGAATTTTGGTGGTCCACTTTCCGACGGGTGCCAACTAAAATTACCCCTGTAACCAAGGGGTTTCCTTAGCACGGCAAGCACGGGTAGCATGGGCAACATGGGGTGGGCTTCAAGCGAAGTTGTCTCACTAAGGTCGGGCGGAAGCTTTGACAGGTCCCGATTTGCACACGCTTTGCCTGGTTCGGGGCGTGGCCAGAGAATTTGAAGAGCGCTATCCTCGGAATCCGGCAGAAGGTTTCTTCGGCTGCTTGGACAGGAAAACGAGCCTCGATCGGCCTGGACTGTCAGGGTCAGGGATGACTTGACGAATTCTCTGTGGAGGTGGGACTTTTCCCCAGCCGTTGTTCGTTCAGTAAAAGTGGGTGAAGTTCCTCCCCACCAGCTCCCTTGGTCCAAGGCCAACATCATTAGAGCCTCGCTCTGGTGGCCCATTCCGGAGGATGGACACAGTGCCCGTAGCTAAGTACTCGGTATCTATACCCGGTACTTGGTACTCCGTATGTGGAGGGTGATTTTAGGGTCCTGGCCTGGCCCTGGCTCCTTCGTTTCCTCACTGCATGCTGCAGCGTCGTAGTAACAAGAAATTGCTCATTGTTGAGAAGTTGAGTCGAGTCGAGGCGGAACCTCTCCCTTTTGCAAGAAATGGAGTCCCCCGCCAGTTGGTAATGCTCCTCATGGACGCACTGGTCAAAGGGAGTCTTGCACTTTCCTGCATGGATAGACTGTTACAGGTGCGGTGGCCAGACTTCGAGCGCCGATTCGAGTAGGCCCATTGAATTTGTTCTACGTGATCCCGTCCACCGAATTGAAATGCCATCCTGTCTGTATGATCGATCTCATTGAGAGGCAACCCTGCTTCCGACCATGATTCTCGTCAATGTACAGGCATAACCACATCGAACGCTCCTGTGCCAATATTACCCCTCCTCCCTGCAACAATGCGCGCACTGGGACCCAGTAATGGATCTCGTTCGCCAAATAACACGGCATCCTTGAGGAATCCCATGACCGTCTCGAAGCTCATTTTTGCTAACACGCTGCCTCCCTCTTTTACAAGACCATGCCGGTTAAATGGCTGATAACTCCCCGAATGCGTCATAGCATCGGCAATGAGACTCAAATGCCGCGCATCCACACCAATTCCGTGTCCTTTGAAGACCGTGTCAATCTCCTTTACAATCGTCGCTCGCGCCGCCTCGACGCCGTAGTATTTCAGCATATCGTGCACCGAGTTGGTGTAGATCGAATGCGGGTAAATTTGGTCCTGGTAGTCGCGCATGGCGAGTAAATTGACACCTTCAGTCGTGATCATCGGCTGTTTGACTATCTCCTCCTTGTTTGTCTGTGGATCAACGCATCTGACCGGTTTCCCGTCAGGTCCGTGGACTTCTTCCATAAACAGCGTGCAGATGCCAAGCCCGGGGATTGATTGGATAACCGACGTATGCGCGCATTTTTCGAGAAGAGGAAGGAGAAGCAGTTTGGGTGTCTTGGAGCTGTAGCTGAGGACAATGCGGCAGGATTTGCCCTGGTTCCTTGCAAAGGTGAAGCGTTTGAGATGATCGAGTTTGTTCTTCAATTGGTTGAGTCGAGCCTCATCCGCCGAAGCTTCAGCATCGCCTGCCTCGTCATCTACCTCCTCATCCGAGTCCAGCTCCCCGAGGTTTTGAGGCTTTCTAGATTTCTTAGCCTTCTGACTGCCGCCCGAGTTGTTTCTTTCATCGTCTCTGTCAGCCTCGTCGTCACTCATTACTTCATCGCTTGACTCCCGTGCGATGGCATCTTCCTCCTCGTCGGGCTCGTCGAAGGTGTTCTCTCGCCTACGTCTGGCGGCCATATCCTTGGCGTCGTCAGGGTCTGCTTCTTCGTCGATATCGTCCTCGCCACCTTCATTCTCGGTAGCTCCTGGACCTCTTGTCCCGGCGTCCTCGACAACACCGACCGATGCGCCAACATTTGGGACAGCCGCCGTAATTTCTGAACGGTCGGCCTCTTTCGCCTTCTTCTTGAGCTCGATCTTAATCATCTTATCCAATCTCGGAAGAAACATTACTTCAAAGCATCGTTGCACGTCTATCCACTTGATGGCATATTCCTCTTCGTATTCCTTCGGGTCGTACAGCTCTATTCGAATGTCGTAAATCCTTTCATTCTCATGTCCTGCACCGCCGCCAGTCCTCTCGGTGACGGACATGTCATTAATGACATGAGACAGCGGCAATCGGCTGATGCTTTTGGCAAAGCGCTCTCCTTCAGCATTGTTCAACTCTTCGATGGGCTTGAGTGTCATTGTTGGGGTCATGATCTTAGCGCTGGCAGTCATAATGATTTCGCGCAGTCTAGGAATGCCGAGGGTGACGTTCTTTGCTGAGTGGCCGGCTAAGTGGAAAGTGTTCAAGGTCATCTGCGTGGAAGGTTCTCCTACGGATTGTGCTGCGACAACTCCGACGGCCTCTCCAGCATCGACGACGGATTTCATGTATTTCAAATCCATGATTGTCTGAAAGGTCTTCTTTCCCAGCGTGCCATTCGGGTTAGCCTTCTTGTCCCTAATCAGTCCGTTCGGGTTCTCCTTGACGTAATCATTCAACGCCGTTGCAAATAACTCCGAAGTGCTTCCCAGATGGCTTGCTGGACTGAACGAAGCTGTCAATGGATCTTTGTGCTTGGATTTCCTCAGAAATTTGAGAACGGACTTCTGTTCTTCTCTGACCTCTGACTGCTGGAGTCTAGAGATCACCTCTTCGGCGTTCATGAGCGTTGCGACGGAGTGATGATTCTCGGCCAGGAAGGTGAACTCTTTCAAATGTTTCTGCTTTGTGACCTCCAGTCCATCTTCTCCATACAGGAACTGGATGATACTTCCGTTCGAACTCTCTCGTACCGATATGTCGTATTCCGTTCGAAGTCCCTCAAGCCCCTTGACGATGCACCGCTGTAGGTAACCAGACTTGGAAGTTTTCACGGCTGTGTCGATCAAGCCCTCTCTACCGGACATGGCATGGAAGAAGTATTCTTGAGGTTTAATGCCTGTCAAAAACCGTCCTGACACATATCCACCAGCGGCTGGATCCGTTTCAAAAGCTCGAAAAGATGGCAGAGTCTTACCACTGACCATGACAGGGACTCTCCGTCCTTCCAGTACCTGTTGACCCAGGTTGCAAGAGATCAGATTCGCGTTAACACTAGAGCCTTTGGCTCCAGAAATCGTCATTGCTTGCATCTGGTTCCGAGGAAACGGTTTTCGTAGACCAGTGGGCAGACAAGCCTTTGAAACATTGTCCGTGATTGATTTGACTCTAGCTTTGTAAACTTGGTCCAAACCATTGAGCTGATCATCGTTACGGAGCACGTTTTCTAGTCGAGAGAGAAGTTCGGGATTTTCTTGGCCAGCCTCGCTGGACTTCAGAGTGACATACTCGGTTGAAACTTCGAGGCCGATCTGTTTGGCTCTATTCAACTCTTGTCGCCGGTCATTGTCGCCTTGATTGGTTAAATAGAGATCATCCATTCCACAGGTCCAGGCACGCTCATTGAGAAATCTTGTGAGAAGTCGGCCTAGGATGCTTAGCAATTTGCCTGCAGTGATGTGTCCGTAGACCTCATGCACTGAGTGGACGAGTCCTCCAGCGCTCGGGCCAAGTTGGCTCTTATCGAGGATTCCGCAAAGGTGCTCACCGTCTTTGAAAATAACCACTTGCTCCGTGTCCCTAAAGACTATTTTGTCCTTGCTAACAGTCCACTGGCCAGGTTCATCAGACATCTTTTCGCCCCACGAGTCTGACGATGTCGAAGATTTGCTCGTAAGGTTAATGCCACGGAATCTCTCTGGTGTGATGTTTTTCAGAACCGTCGTGACCACTTGCTTTCCGCTCCACAGCATCTTCGGCTTTAATATCGTGGGCTGCACAAGTTGAATCTTGTCAAACACGGTGTTGTAGTCTTCTGGCCTAAGACAGCTGTACAGCAATTGTTGATACTGATCTCGATCGAAGAACACGTCTCGGCTGGTAAACTGAACCCCCATGGAGATATGGTCTTGAATCAACCCACGCAATGGTTTGCCTGCGGTCGCAGAAAGATACTGGTGATCCGTGTCTGCAATCTGAAGAGCCTCAGTCCGAGCAAACTCATTTTGAGGGAAATGCATGTTCATCTCATCACCGTCGAAGTCGGCATTGTAGGTGTTGCAGTTCGCGTAATGCATTCGAATGGTCTTTTGGTTCGTTAACACGCGCGCGCGGTGGCCCATCATGGAAGGCTTGTGCAAAGTAGGTTGACGGTTCATGATGACCACGTCGCCCGTTTGGAGGTGTCGGTACACTTTCTTGCCATTCTCGCCTTTTGCCCCCGGAGCAGTCGAAGTCATCAACTGCTTTGCTAGGGCTCTTCTTTGTTCGACCGTCTTGCGCTTTAAGCTGAGAACCATCCCGTTCTCATTCTCAATCGCTGTCGCTCCCGGGTATTTCTCGGTACCGTTGATCACTGCCTTACTCAACTGTTCAAAGTTGTGGCTTGTCACCGGTTCGGGATAGGTGAGCTTCTTTGCGAAAACAAGCGGTACGCCGATTTCGTTGGTTTCGATATTCGGATCCGGCGATATGACACTACGGGCAGCGAAATTGACGCGCTTGCCCATCATATGCATTCGGAAAAGGCCTTCTTTCTTCTCGAGAATTTGCTTTATGCCTTGGTCAGCTGGCCTACCAGATGCAGGCGCAGGAGAATCAATGAGCGCATTTACCGTCTCCTGAAGCACAATTGCGGCTTGCAGGCTCTCGTTCAAATTCCTGGGTCTGACGGTTGAGTCGACCTTTGCTCTTTTTAACTCCCGCGAGATGCGCTGAACATCGCCTGCCGCTTTGATGATTCTGTTCAGCACTGTATTTAGCTGATTCTCAAGTATTTGATTCGGTCCCTGTCTGGCCAAAGGTCGATATCTATTTGGCGGAACAAGTACTGCCGTGATGAAGAACATGTCCGGAGAAACTGGCACAGGGTCTCGATCAGGCCGAGAGGCATACAATAGCCTGAGGACTTCCTGCTCACGGTCGAATAGCAAAGTCAGCGCAGCGTGCACCTCGCTCGTTGTCATATACGCCTGCACGTCGTCGAGATCCTCGATGTCCGCTTTCTTAAATTCTGCCGAAGTCTCTAACGCATTGCGCATCGCGATTTCCTCCTCGGCGCCGTGCAGTTCGGCCTTCTCAAGGTCATCGCTGTCAGACGTCTCAACGTCCTCGTCATGTATTCCATTGACTATGGACGGCTTTTTTGACTCCTCTTTCTGAGTCTGCTCGGACCTGAGGAAGAGAAGAGGATTCGGTGCCTTTTTCCCCAGTACATACATAGCTTCCTTTTGCTTCTTTGCGAGTGGTTTTCTGAAAATCTTGACGCTTCTATCCTTTCTATATGAGATGCTGGCACCGCCGCATTGGGCGCATCTCTTCAGATTGGGAACCTCCATCAGGAAATCTGCAATGACATTTTTGCGGGCTGCAATGGCGATAGGATTTCGGATGAGGGCTTGGACGTCAATTTTGTTCTCCTTACGCGCCCGTCTGATGGCCCGGTTCGTCATCTTCGTTCTCCGTTCAATAAGATCAGCAATCTCTTCTGGTTCCACTTCCGCCACATCTTCGACTACGTGGTCTAGATTTGTCTTCTTCGGCGTCCGTGGTAGTCCCCCTCTGAGGGAAATGTTCTTGATATTGTTGTACTCTTCCACAAGCCCATACTGCAATAATCGCAGGGAGCACACCGTTTGATTGACATAGTTTTCGGCGGCCTTGAAGCGGTGGCAGTAACCGCATTTTGCACGCAGAAGGCGTAGAGTCGAGTCAATGTATTGTGGATGGTAACAAGTGACAGGAAGTTCAATGTGTCCACAGTGCCCAGTGCAATTGATTGTATTCATGCGACACGTAGAACAGCTGAGGGTGTTAGGATCGCACCACTCATATTAGGTTTGAGGACTTACTTTGCGTCCAACGCCTGTATCGCACCTAGTGCAAGATCATGCAGACCTCCTGGTACGGGACCAAACATAGAATCCAGAGCTGGAGTGACATGGATTCTCTTTACCGAGATCTTTCTGATATCGTCGGACTGGAGTCGTGAGAAGGCGAGGCCGCCGGTAGCCGCGGGTATTGGTTTGACGTATCCTGCCATTGCGCGTTACGACGATAACCCGGCGGCGACAATGAATTTGGCAAGAGAAATGTTGTATCGGGTGTCTGCTACATGCTCTGCGCTGCGGAGGCTGCGCCAAAAATTCCTGCTGCGGGGACAATTTTTTTTCTACAAAATTTTGGGTACAACTTCCGGTGAAGCAAGAGAGCTTTGTATGGCACTACGGCGAAGCAGATAATCCCACTATGAAAACCCCATGATATAATATTCAGCCATCTCTCTTGGTTATCTCCTATCAGTCTCACCAGAGATTTCCAGTTATGTATGTAACAAGATACTATCCTCTGAGGGTTGATCCGAACCTGAGCCCGCGCAAGCTCGACCCTTGACAAGTCCCACCCTATTGCTCAAGCCATTTCCCAGAAAAGGTAATCTGGCGGATACGAATACGGGCTTGGTGTCTTTAGAATTCTTGCTGCCTGAATCCCCACAATGCTACAAGTCAAAAGGAAAATTTCCAGACTCTCTACGTAGATCCAGGCGGTTTTACTATCTCCTTGGTAAAACCTATGAGAATTTGGAATATCTTAATGTGGCTGTACTAGCACAACATGGTCAGCGTTGGACTCCCCTGGAAAGCTACCCCGACTAGCCGCATTGTTCACCTCGCGCAAGTTGTTTTGCAATTTACCGCTGCTGTGATTGCCATTGGTCTCAATGCTTCAGATATAGTTGATGGCCCTACGAATACTGGTGCTTCGGTGGGTGTCCAAGGATGAATTTAACTTTGAGGGCTGATATCCCTGACACGCTATGCTCCCAGGTCTATGCTATCGTCATCGGTTCTCTATCTACACTGACAGCGATATTGTTTGCAATCGATATCCTCATCCCATTCCCCAGCCGGCTTTGGCTCCTTTGGGTCTTGTTCTGGCAATGGGTTCTCACTTTCGCCTGGACAGGTGTGATTGCGGCATTTCGCGGGAAGGATTTCGACAACCGATCTACGCAGATCCAGGTCACCGCTGGGTTTAACATTGCCAACATGTTGCTATGGCTGACAGGCTCCGCATTTGGAACCATTACAATGTGCTTCAGGAGGAAGCTAGGGGGAGGAAAGCCGGATGATGCGAGTTCCTCCCATGATCTGCCAGAGCATTCAGGCTGAGACGAACCGCTTTACATGGACTGGGTCGGCGCAACTTTATGCGTGGGCGTATGTCCCTGGTAATGTAGTTAGTCGTGAACATTCGTTCATTCTGGCAGGCAAAATGAATGAAGGCCTCTGGATTCTCTACATGCACCTAGGGAATTCGTCAACAAAGAGGCACCTATAAGACTGAGGGTATTACTCCACTTCCACTTCCTCTTCTTCTTGTGGAAGCCATTGTGCTCGGGCGATCAATTTTCTTGACAGTACCGAGTCACCGGGAGCCAAAGCCGAGGAATGGAGTATAAACAATGCAGTGGTAGCCCTGTTAAGGGCTTCAGGTCCCAGATGAACTACAGCAACGTCCACAAGATGGAATATCGCAACAACGCTCACGGTACTATGGAGTGCGCCATTCTGTATAAGCGCAGTGTTGACAGACCAAAACTCCGCGTGGAACAGCTTATTATGAAGTAATCAAAGACGCATTCAAGCTTGTGGAAAGTCTTTAGGCTTGTTTGGTCGCTCAGAGGAGAGCTTGTATCCCGTGTATGCACCCGTCTCTCATCGTAATAGATATGCACGGTCTGGCCCGGACCTCGAGTTACCTTGGCTGCTGTCAACATACGAACCGTGACATATTTGGCAGGGTCAATATGACTGTTGTGATTGGGATTCCTATCTTCAATGGTAAGAAGTTGTAATTTTCACAATGAGCCCTGACTTTCTTAACAGTGACGTATTAGAAATGGGAGCAATCAGGCGTATTCCACATTTCCTTTGTGACTTGGTAAACAACGTTCTCTTAGTCGCGTTTTTAATAATTTATAGAAAGATAATCGTCAGAATTCGAGACGTTGCAGCAGGGTTTTGTTGTTAAAGTTATTGTTAAGCTTCAAAAAGGGAATTTTTCTTTTGATGTTGAAGTTGAGCAATTCTTGTGGCAGCTCTGCGCTTACATGACAGAAAGGCCAGAAGTAATGACGGTGTGCAGCGTTCAATATAAATGACTGTTTGGCATTCCCTCTCGAAGCGCTGAACAGAACCCAAAAAATTGGTTCAATACTTCCTAACCCATCAACCGGGCTCATCGTGACTCCGAACGGGACAATGCCAAACACCTGGAGCCATTCAACCGCATGCTCAGCGCTTAAAACCGGGAATCTCTCTTCCCAGTGAATTCGCACAACCGTGAATTCGCTTCAATGCCTGGCAGAAATATTTAACACCAAATTTAGCTGGCGCTCGTTTCTGCTAGCCACACAATCAATTCAACCTTCAATGTTCTAGATATTTGACCTACTCTATTATGCCTACGCTAACAATGCTAACAACGCTGACCTCGCCAACCTCGCCGCCTACCTCATATAACTTCTTGTACGAAGGTCCGATTGATCTCGGCCTCGTCTTGATTTATGGCCTAAGTCTTCTCCTAAACTAGTCCATAACCTACCTCGAGTATCAATGGTGCCGCCCGAATTTGGAAGAGGTAAAGGGGTTCGTAAATAGACTGCAAAACTGGTTGAGTCACGACAACAGGGGTTTCTACCTGAGTCACAAGAGGCGGAAATAAAAGATCTATAATCCGTGAGAGATCTGTCAAAACACTAAGGAATGCTACACGGCGAGGTCTTGAATAGTAAAATTGAAATAGTAGGAATATAATTTGTAGAGAATGTCACATAGAAACCGATGTTACCTAATTTTGGTGGCACTAGACTCTAACAGTTACGTTAAGGGAATTCGCTGTCGAATTCGCTGTCCGGAGAGATTCCCTTGAAATCGACATGATGCATTACGCACTGGCCGAGGCCTGAGATTGGTTACCTTCTATCTTGTTCGGGCCGAGTTTATGGGATGGACTAGCCTTGCTCGCCAATAACTATACTGCTTCTGCTCGACTCCCTGTATGTCTCCCTGTTCGGCATTTACCGTGTTGCCCATTGTGATATCTACTTGTTTGGTACCCCGCATCTTTTCACTGCGATTTAGAAGTGCTGTGAAAATACCTCAGGGCTTTTGCTTCCAGCCAGGAACAGTCCTCTACCGTCATTTTGGGGAGTTTGTTCCCATGCGATAAGACGGACCGCTTTCGCTGAAGCGATGGATCGCGCCGTTCAGGAAGGGGGATAGATGAAAGGGAAAGGTGGATCGTCCGTTAGAATTAAGAGCTATTTTTGTTTTCCCAACCTTCCGCTTTAGAGCAAATCATTTCCTTCTCTTCCTACTCTCTTCATTCGTTCGTCCGCCTGTAAAGATCCATCCGTCGTCGTTGTGTTGCCCCGTGGTTGCTGAGCTGAACGTTTAGTCCCGCTCCCACTTCAACCGCTTTAGTTACCCTCTATCTGAGTCACACAAAACACAATGTACTATTGTGTGACTCCGTCCGTGTCCTAATGTAACTAGAAAGGATGCCAAGCCTGTATAATGTCCGTCTCGCCCTGTTATGTATCAACACCCACTGGTACCTAGGTAGCGGTAGTAATGGATGCCTTTGAAAGTATATAGTCTAACGTGCCTCGGGAACTTTTGAAATTCATCGTGTTCTTCCACTTGAGTCATACTCACTGGGCTTAGGACGGCAATTGCGGCTTCTATCGTGAGATGTCAGCGAGACGTCTAATGAATTTGAATTCTCCAAATGCTGGCTTCGATGCCAAGAAAACATGACGGTCAATGTTGTATACAGAATGAGAGTGGATTCATCTGCTTGATTGTGCTCTGTCTCTGTCTGTTCAGAGAGACTCTACCTATCTATATACTGTTTGCGCTGTGGCAACAAGCGATCCGCTGAATAGATCTGGACCTGGCCAGATCTGTCCAGACCTCGTAATCGATCAACGGTGGCACCGAGGCTGTTATAGAGAGGCCTCGGTTGAAGCATTGGTGGATTGGTTGGTTTGCCACAGTGGCGTTCTGCTGTCAACAGTCAACGCCATTTGCGCAAGCTTAATGACTATTTTTTCACAATGGCCCCGTTTTCGATGTCGAAAGTGTCAAGGGTTCCGACGCTTATTATTCGATACGGTGGCGATGTGAGACTGCCGGGACGCCTAGCATGGCACCTTTCAAAATAAATCATACTTGCGTTGGACTATTTCCACTTAAATGGTATTGCACATAGTGGTGAGTAATATCTTTCCATTGCAGGGGCAACATTCTAATGTAGGCAAGATCTCTATACAGGCAACATCTTGGTTTCGCAAACGGAAGGACAGTTCTCAGACCGCATTCATTAAAATCCCTTAAGCCGACGATCTTGGCAGATATCAATGCACAGCCTGGTTTCCAGATTACCTAGATTCTCGCGACATATCGTGGAACCTGCTACGTTTCCTATCCCAGCAGTGGACAGAGAGGTACACGCGAAGCTCATCGATTTTGAGCAAGCATTCCTTCATACCGATCAGTCACTGGCAAAATTTCGTAACCCATTGATTTTCGGAGCTCTAGAGAAGCTTCTAGATTCGAAATAGGACCTGCGGATGGATATATGGTCTCTAGCATGCATAATTTTTGAGCTTATTATGGGACAGCTACCATTCGACAACTTCATGCCGACAAAGGCCTCCTTAATGTTGAAGTGGATCGCAATGTCTAGAGAAGTGCCGGAAGAATAAATGAAGCGGGAGAAGATAGTTGTTGGTACATAAGTGTATGGATGATATAGACAGTGGGTCACTCTCAAGCTAGCTTTGTCAAACTTACTTCAGCGGTTGGAGGAAAAGGAAATTTGCCGAGGAAGATATCAAGCGATTGGGCGATTCGATGACTAAAATGACGTGATACCTACCCGGGGATCAATTGTCGTCTCAGGGCGTTCTGAAGCACGAGTGATTCGTAAAGAATCCCTTAGCAAGTGGGCGGAAGAACGATATTCCCACGGGCGAGGTATCTGAGGCTGAATATCCCCGTCCATGGCAGATCTTAAGATGTAAAGATCAGGCTGGCTTCGATGGGAAGTGCGGCGATTTTCAAGGAAGTGTCTATATCATCCTTCCATGAATATTATTGACAGTGATGACGACAAGGCACGAAGTGTAGAATGGGGGTTCGAGGGATTGTCTAAAAGGGTGTCTTCTTGCGTCGCTAGGACTCGAGTTTGGATTGATCAGTCACCTCAGAGCAGATCTATCTACGAATTCTCGAGGTTGCTTTTTACATGTGCCAGGGTTCCAAGTTGGCCCTAGCAAAGCCAGTGTTAGCACGTTCTTCCATTGCAGAGTGTGAGCCAATTGACTTTGCGATCATCGATTCTTCACAACAAGACCATCATAAATTTCAAGTTTATGGAATCAGTTGAGATTTATTATGGACTTTATAGGATGGAATTCTTCGTGTGCCTAACATAAGCAAAGGGAATATGAGGGTTGCTGCAAATTCGAGGCTGGAATTGAAGTCGCGAGAGGCTGAGATACAGTACAAACCGGCAACACCTTCCGAGAAGAGTTTAGCGCACGGTACTGGGTACTGGGGTGCCTAGCAAGGCTAGTATCAATGACAGCCTGGCTTGGCATGATCATGATTTTCTCCGCATCGCGCTGGCAGGCTTTTGACCTTTGGGCAGGTCATCATCATAATTTGATCCGCTCGTCTTCCCACGCATCACCTCACGCGAGCTAGTATCAAGTGCGAGAGCAGTCAGTCTCTCGCTCCTAGTGAGTCTTCCTCTTTCAAGCTTCAAAAATGACAGAAAGACCGAGCAATATGCTGAAAAGGCTTCACCCGGAAGACGATGAACTCGAGAGCCAGAAACGCGCCAGGTCTAACAATGGTTCTCCTCGTCCCACCACTCCAGCTGCCGCCTCCTCCTCTACGCCGACGGGAGCAAAGCCAGATGCCGATGCGATAGTGGCCAGAGCTAAAGCTGCGGCTGCAGCCAAAGCAGCTGAACTGAAAGCGAAACTGGCAGCCATGAAGGCCGGGACGGCGACAGCGTCACCTGCGACAACAGCGAGTACAATGCCCGCCATTGCTCTTAACGCAACAGACAGAATTGCTCAGATGAGGGCTCGCGTGGCAGCAGCGACTGGTCGGGCAACGGCGCAGACTCAACAGAAAACACAGACAAGCTATACGGCGCCAATCTACAACGACGACATGTCAAAAGCACGAGGCGGGCTGAACATTGGTATACACCCGGACTTACTGGCGGATGCGCAACAGGATGCGCAGAGGAGCAAGGGACGGACACCGCAACCGAAGTTCGCAACTGCAATGGGAAATAGAAGAACGGAATCGCCCGCTCCCGTGCAGCAGAAGGCAACTTTGGACCTCTCAGGTCCCTCAATGGAAGAACTCAAAGGCAACCCATATTTTGATGCGAGCTTGGGATCCCGAAATGTCCTGGCGAGAGGTAGACATTCGCGACAATTAATCTTCAATCAGAAGGGCAAATATATTCAACAAGCGGCCGCGCTCCGACGACAAGCGCAACTAGAAGCTATGAAGAAGAAAATCGCGGAGCGCGCAAGGCAGGCCGGATTAGAAGAAGATCTCGATACCGAGAAAGCGTTCCTCGTGCCCGCCCCTCCCAACCTAGAATGGTGGGATGAAGGTCTCATCATCGGCAAGTCCTACGATGCCATCTCCGACCCGGGAAAATTAAAGATTGATACGCCAGACAGTATCATCACAGTCTACATCCAGCACCCTGTGCTCATTGAACCACCACAAGAGAGAAATAACCCGCCCATGAAACCCATGTATCTCACATCAAAGGAACAAGCCAAACTCCGCCGTCAACGACGTATGGCCGAACTCAAGGAAGAACAAGCCAAAATTCGACTAGGCCTTGTTCCACCCCCCCCACCAAAGGTGAAAAAAGGCAACTTGATGCGCGTGCTCGGCGAGGAAGCCGTCAAAGATCCTACGGCCGTGGAAGCCCGGGTGAACAGGGAAATTGCCGAACGAGCGCAAAAGCACGAAGAAGCCAACCTGGCCCGTAAATTGACGAAAGGACAACGTGCCGAAAAGCTCGCAAAGCAGCAAGCCGAAGATGCCGCTCGCGGGATTCACATTCGCGTCTATAAGATCGACTCCCTTGCAAATGGCAAACACAGATACCAAGTCTCCGTCAACGCGGACCAGAATAGCCTTACGGGAGTAGTCATCATGCACCCCAAAATGAACCTGGTGGTGGTCGAAGGTGGCGAACACAGCATCAAGAATTACGAAAAATTGATGCAAAACCGTATTCGCTGGACCGAGATGGAAGCGCCCCGCTCCGTGCAAGAGGGTAACCGAGAAGCTCTTGCAAAGTGGCTCGAGGCCGAGGACGAGAATGGCGAATTGAAGGACTTGAGCTCGAATAAGTGCGAGTTGATATTCAAGGGGGAGGAGAAGCAGAGGAACTTCAAGAGGTGGTTGGGAGCGAGAGTGTGCGAGACGGATGCCCAGGCGAAGGACGTGCTGAGCAGGGCTAAGATGGAGAACTTTTGGGCATTAGCGAAGAGTTTCAAGAGGGAGGCCTGAATGCTGGGAAAGGAAGGGTGCTCAGAAAGGTACCAAAAAGCGTATATTCAATCCGAAGGCTGTAGATACAAATCAACATGAGAAAGTCCAATAAGCAGGGATGTATGTACGAGCCTTGGCCGCAGGGCTGAATCCTGATCTCTGCATGCGGCAGTTCGAGCAGCTCAAAATTTAACAGACCAGGAGTGCTCCTAGACACCCACGTACAGAAAGACACGCAATCAAACTGTGTTAGCTTCATTCCGAGGCATGCTCATCATCCCTCATACACCATGCCATCTTTTGTCCTGCTTCCTGCTCTTTCACAGTAAACACTAGGGGAAAAGATCAGAACATCAACACATGATGATCCCATCCTGCTCGTCTTCCTTTCAAAGAAACTTGGCGAGCTTTCCCAATGTTTTGTTGCCCCGTCTCAAGATCAAAGCGATTTATATCTCCTCCTTTGTTCACGTCACTCAGCCTACTCGTCTCATGCGTTCAGCTTCCCTGCTGCCTGTTCCAAAATGCGCGCCACTTTCTCCACCTCCTCTTGAGCCGCCTCCCAGTTACCCGTGTCAATGGCATCCCTCACACCAGGGAACGTGGCGTCGTCGTATCCACTCCACAACTGTGGAGCAAATATGACGTGCTTAAATTGCGTTCTGTTAACCAATCCACCACCCTCGCCAAGGTCGAGAAGATCCGACTCGAAATGTGTGAGGCGATTGTTGTGCTCCAAGCGGGCGGTGCCCATTGCCGAGGATTCGAAACCTCCTGAGCCGAAGATGAAGTCACGCCAGGATGCATCGAAGGTGTGGAAGCGCAGAGCCTCCTGAGTGAGGATGTCTGACGCCTTCCGCAAAGGGGAGAGATCAAGGGTATTTGTGTCGGATGCTGTAGGTGCAGCTTTTGCATACACGTCAAGGTCATCGATATATCTCGCAATAGCTCTCGCGTAGGCGCTGATGTCAAACGGGAGGAGCGGTCTATCAGCCAACTCCAGGATGAGGAGAGCCCAAATTTCACCCATGGCCTTGTGATATGTCCAGTCTGGATCACCGAATTTGGCCATCCACTCGAAGTTATCATAGCAGGAGTGATAGGGGAATGTGGCGCCCTTGAAGAACATGTCGATGGAAGAGGTGCCGACGATGTCTTGAAAGGCGACAAAGTCGCTTCCTGCGCCGAGGCCCTCGATGCTGCGGCTACCCGAGTCCCAGAGTTCGCGGATAGATTTGCCTGTGGAGGGGTCACTGACGCGGTTGATTACATGGAGAAGGGGTCGCTCATAAAGCGGAGAGGCGGCGGCGTGGAAATCAACTCCTGAAACTCCGACGTCGACATTGAGGTAGGCTATCCCGTCGTCGCGCAATTGATTCTCCCGGTTCTCGACATACTCGGTGCTGCCAATCAGATTGTACTCCTCCCCATCCCAACTGGCAAACTCAATCGTGCGAAGTGGTCGCCAGCCCAGTCGACGCAGTTCGCCAAAGATGCGCACGACTTCGAGCATGACGGCGGTGCCGCTGCCGGGGTCGGCTGCGCCAGTACACCATGCGTCGCGGTGGTTGCCGACCACAATCTTCTTCTCAGGCTGCTCCCAGCCTGTAATCTTGCCCAGCACATTGTAGATGGGCTGCTTCTGTTCTTCATCTTGAAGATTCTTGAGGTTGACTTTTGGAGAGTCCTGATTTCCCGTCCAATAATCAAAGTCAGGAACTCCTTGCCAGCTATCCGTCATCTGCTTGCCATGTCCTTTGAGCGCCTCGAGCAAATGCTTTGCATCCACCCAGGAGATGGGGATGGAAGGGATCTTGTTGAGACCAGCGCTCTCTTCAGGTTTCAGGTGTTTCTTGTTTTCCGGTGTGGATGCCCATCCGGGAGTGAGGACGTCTCCCACAATCCAAGACATTAGGCTGACCGCGCCCCTCTGGACAGCATCTTGAGGCATAAATCGTCCATTTGGAAAGGTCGGCCCTTGAACAAAGCCGTCTTGCGCAGGATCAGAATAGATGATGCATCCAGCGGCGCCGGCAAGTTCTGATGCTTTCACTTTCAGCGCTCTGTCTCCCTCAGAGCCATAATAGCGAACAAGCACAACAGCATCCTTCACAGATATGCCTTCATCCTCGAGCGTCTTGAAATCTTCCCTCGACCCAAAATTTGCATATATCAGGGGACCGGTCACATTGCCCGATTTTGAATGACCATGAAACACCAAAGACCGCTCTTGATCTTCCTCAATTTTAGCCTCCCATTTCATGTTCTCCGGCTCGACGATGGCGACTCTTCTGCCGTTTTTTTGTGGATAATTCAGATAAACATCGTATCTCTCCATCTCGACGTCCTCCAATTCGCCCGTTTTGAAAAGCTCGGCCACCCATTCTCCCAGCACATAATTGCCCTCGGTCCCTGCGATATGAGGGAAATCCGTGATGTGCTCCAGATATTTCTGCATATGTCCATGGTCGTTCATATGGTTCTGTACAAATATTCTGATAGACTCAGGGTCGTATATCTGGCCCATGCCCATGCGATTCTTTGTAAATGACAGAACGTCCGACGCTATAAGTACATAGAGAACACCCATGATCAAGAAAACACCAAAGAGCCGCCCGATAATGACAACGCGATTTGCGTCAAATTGTTGATAATTTATGCGCGGCCATGAAATATTGGAGAGATATTGGCGAAAGGAAGGAAGGTTTAGGGAGGAGAATGAGTTGGTCAGGTTCGAGAAACTCTTGGATAGGCGATATCGAAGCAGTGATCGGTGGGAGGAGGAGTCGCTCCGAGGGTCTTCCACATCCATCTGCTGCATCTCTCTGCGCACCTCGTCCTCGCCATCTTGCTCGATCCCATCGAGGGAATCGACACTCGGCCGCGCGGACTCGACGGTGGGAGGGTGATAATTTCCAAAGGTACGAAGAAGGCCTTGCCTCTCAGCATCATCGCTTATTTCTTCAGGGCCGAGTCTCGATTGGGAGGAAGCCG
This sequence comes from Cladophialophora psammophila CBS 110553, assembly GCF_000585535.1. Lineage (NCBI taxonomy): Eukaryota > Fungi > Ascomycota > Eurotiomycetes > Chaetothyriales > Herpotrichiellaceae > Cladophialophora > Cladophialophora psammophila. Next base: position 130,354 of record NW_006912967.1, read on the forward strand.
GACGTGAAGAAGTAGCCTCCTCATAGGTAGGGATGGGCAGGTGCTGGTACTGGCCTTTGTCACCCATGGTTGTCGATGGAGGAGAGTGATGTCCCGAGGGACGCCACTCACTGCCGCATTATCGTCGATGCATCTAGGAAGCAGGCATGTCGTGATGATGACCGAATCAACGGATTGGGTTGCTATCGATTTGCGAGAACAAAAGGCGCAGTTGCTTTGGGGAGGAAATCTGGAACGGTAGGCGCCGATGCCTCGACTGTACCTCGGCCGCCTGCGGACGACGAAGACCAAGACGAATCCCCTTGATCCTCCAAGCGAAACTCCCCGCCGAAACACGTTGCCAACTTGCCCTTCGCCGAAGTTCCGTCTCTGGATCTTAGTTTAGACTTTATTCCAGGACGACATCTGTATTAAGTCTAAGTGTTCTGTTTATGCATTGCTAATGTCAATCGACTTCACTTCAACAGCGCGATTCAATTTTCACAAAATCACTCTCAAAGCGTACCGGATGATCGCAAGAGATAAGTTCGCCGCGGGACCCCCTGACGACCAGCACTACACGATTCTGCTGAGCAGCCAAGACCTCCATACATTACATCGAACTCACGGCATGCTATTGTAGGTGCCTCAATTGCCTTCACCATAATAGACCCCTCGATCGCGGTCCCATTTACTCGTTGAACAGCTTTCCCATCAGCCCCAACCAAGATGATTTAACCACCACCATCACAGTGACGATATGGCATTCAATTTCCGTTCCTAGGTCCATTGATCGGATCTTTAACAAAGGTAAGGACATAATCTTGCATTGCGGCGCTCGTCTCGTTTTCAAGCTGCGAGGGCTCTCCAGCTTTAATGCCATAAATCCCAAACATCATTGCCAGACCTGACGCATAATACGCGCCCATCCACCACAGCGGGTTGATGTCGGAGCAGTTCCCGCCAAAGCCATAGCGGAAGGTGGAGATGTTCAAGTTGTTTCGGTACAGGCTCGAATTGGAGATGCCACAGACGGTGTTGACGGTGCCCGCCAATACAGCCTGCGGATTTGGACCGGCGGTGAGATTCTTGAACGGATACGGTGCCAGAGACGCGTATGCATTGGCGGTTTTAGGAATGGTTGCCGGTACTTTGGCAACTTGACCAGCTCGATATCTCGCTGTATAATTGTTCAAGACGTCATCCTCATCCGCAACCGGACTGAAAGCGATTGGGGCTTGATGAGTGTTGGCTGGCTGAAATTATCTTGATACTGACCGACGAAATTCTCAATAATATCACTAACAGGGACACTATGCATGCATTCCAACTCAGCAATCTTGTGTTTTGGGTAATCGCAACCGAGATTGCGCGCAACGAATGTGAAGTTGATGCTTTGGACGTCGGCATTGGCATTGTTGGATAGTGCTGTTCCGGATTGCATGAAAAAGCCGCGCTCTATAGGGTCATCAGAGTAAGTAAAGTGTAGTCGTCGGTCGAACAAGAGCCAAGTTGATTGTACCCCACAGTGTCATAGCAGTCGGACCGCCGCCAAAGCTGGCAATATTGGGCCGGATCCATTCGAGCGCTGCTCTTTCATCGCGAAGGCCTGAACGCTGCGTTGCCACCCTGCCGCTTTGGGGAAGCCCATGATGTTGAGATGGTAGTTGATCATCACCATAATATGGCTCTGACTCCGAGCCAACCTATTTAGCTGGTATTTAAATCGGTATATTGATTCCCCCCGTCACCATGCCTCCTACAAAACCAGTTAGAAAGCGACGCCAGCGACGTTAAGAACGTGACATTTACCTCCTGCTATGAACATAGTGGCCGGAAGCTTCGGGGGGGCAGTCGCGTTTTCCGGAGTCCAAATAGGTAGGCTAAGACAATCTTCAGAGGATTTATACGCATACAGCTCGGCCCTGGTGCTTTCACCTCCATCGAAGATCAACTATTGCGGAATTTGCTCGCTTTATATAGATTAAGGTGGGCAAAAGAGAGAATATTGAGTGGCATCAAAATGCTTACTTGGTGCTCGCAGTTTCTGAGGAGGAAGCCAACGGCGTTGACCTGTCGGAGGAAGCGTGTATGGGAAATTACATAGTTCACGAACACTTGGGTCAGTTGGGTTAAGAAGACTGGTGAATATGCCTGTGCCAGCTGTGACGTAAAGGCTCGGGCTGATATACATACTACGCTAGCAAAGGCGGCAATGGAATTAGAAACAAGAAACCCCCCCCCCCTAAAAAAATAAAAAAATAAAAAAATAAAAAAAGCGAAGGCGATCTCATAGTGATGAGGCGAGTCGAGGCAGTGCGAAATACAGAGAAAGGGAAACTTCCTCCTATTTACTATCCTCGTACCCTAAATACCATATCTGCCTCCTTTCACTCTCGCTCCCGTCCGACTACTATTGTATACTTACTAAGAATGTTCTCGTCTCTTACCGCTTCGCCGAAATTTCGGCCGAAGAGGTCTTAAAGTGATATTTAAAACGATGGGAAGTGACATAAATAGAGAAGTCGCCTCAAGTGGGCGGCGAAGCTCGCGATAATAAAAAAGCTAAGTTAGTACAGTTATATAGAATTAGGCTAAAATCTTATAGAAGCTAAATAAGTTCTGGTGAAGAGAATCGACTACTTTATACGTTCTTAAAGACTTATAATCGATATTAACGTAGATTTTCGAGAGTATTAAAATAATATATATTCGTTTACTATTAATTTTTTATAATAGATTTTTAGAAGATATTAAAAAGAATTTACGAAGAGAATATTATAAAATACTAAAGCTAATATTATTCTTTATAGTAAGATATTAAGTCTTATTTACTACGCTAAAAAATACTTAATAATTTTACTCTTTAAATATATAATTTATATTTATTTATTTATTACTATTTAAATTATTCCATACTTCTTTCACCTATTAAAGTTAAGCCACCTTTCGAGATTTTTTATAATATTAATAGATAAAGATATAATTCTATCGATTTACCATCGATACCCGTTCACCGCATCTTAATATCTCATCTCGTTACTAAGATATTGAGGTTTGAAAACTAAGTATAACGAGAAATTTTTGATGTTCTTTGCCAAGAATTATTTAGGTGGGTCTACGCTAAGCAGCGTGACAATTCATTCATTAACTCGTCTACAGCGTGACAATTCATTCATTGGCTCGCCTATAGCGTGACAATTCATTCATTGGTTCGTCTATAGCAACGCTAGTCTTTTTATAGATTCTATCTTTAGTAACTTAGCCGAATCACAATATACTCTTCATCGCTTCAGTACTTTAACACGATATCTCGAAGACATTCCTTCTATAAGACATTCCTTAGTGATGGAGTCTGCTCGAGTACCGAAACGTAGTAGACTACTATCGATAGATGATACTCTAGATCCTTTAATTCAGCGTAAACGAGATTAAGATCGTCTTCGGTAACGAAGACTCCGGCAACGACGATAACAAGGGAGAGCTTAAGAATAGTAAGTATCTAATCAATAGCGTATTAAGTCTCTTATTGAGCAACCCTTTAAGTTTCCTAATTCTGAGCTAACCGTCTAGGCTATAGGATTACGTCTAGAAGGATATAACTTTATCCGTAACGTCGAAGATATTACACGACAACTCACTGCCATTAATATTAACGAGCATCATACACTCTATACTAATACTGACTAGTTACGTTAATCTCGTTCTTCTCATAGGTAATATAGCCTCTATACTATTACGCTCATCTCTTAACCGTACTAGATTAATAGCTACACTATCTTAACCACCTTTATTCCGAAGTCTAGATATAAGCTAAGGTTATAAACGAGTTTAGAATACTCTCGCTACGCTATATCGTCGGCTATAGACTTCTTCTCTTAATTAATAGTAGATTTATCATTATTTTATCTCTTCTCGCCCCTAATCTAGCGGATTATAATTGTTAAATTATCTCTCTATCACTTCTACTATCTCTACACTATCTACTCTTTCTCGCGTACATCGATTATTTACTTAACTATCTTAATATTCTTAGAATCGTAAAGATTATAACTTATACTTATAATTTAGCGAGAGTAATAATAGTAATGAAGAGAATAATAACGATATTACTTAATTAGTCGTCGAGACAACTTCTTAGATCAATATTATAAGTTACACTTCTTCTACGAGCGCGCTCTCTTCTAGACTAACTAGTCTTCCGACGATATTTCTAATATCTATACGTACCGCGATAGATATCTCCTTATTTATTCGCTCCTCTAGAATAGCGACGTAGAATATTCCTAATGATTCTAACGATCTAAATAATTTTAACTACTTCTCTAGCTCTAATACTTCTCTTAATCTAACTAATTTCGATAAGATAAAAGCGCGAGAATCGAAGGAGAAAGACGAAGAAGACGAAGAGGAAGAGAGTCTAGACTATAATAGTGAGAATAGTGAGGAAGACGACGACGATCGAGACTAAGTTTCTTTCGCGGTATAGAAGCTACTCTCTTAGTATTACTTCGACGATTACTATAGCTATATACTAGAGAAGTATACTCGACTCAAATAAGAGCATAAGGATATCGTGAGAGATTAGGAGCATTACGACCTCTCGTTCTACTTCTTACGAGCGAACTTTCCTTCCGTATTACGGCTAGATCACGATATCGACTAACTACTTATATTAGATTAAGCCTAAGCGGATTTTGCTTTTTTAGTAGTATAATAGAAAGAAACGATATGTGAAACGAGTATCGACCATTCTTACCTACGTTATATTTATCTTTATACGTATATCACTCCGCTAACGAACCCTAAGATATCCTCTAATATCGATAGTTTCCTCGGTTTTACTATATTTCTCGGCTTTACCCGCGAAGGATTAAATATTGAGCTCGCGCCTTAAATCCGGAAAAATATAACGGCGAATATCTATATTACGACTACGATATATCGCGAGCCACCGATATAAGATCATCACTATAAGCTGAATTAGGAAGACTATAAGCCCGCGGTTCCTCGCGCCGTTTAGACTCTTCTACGCGATATTCTTTACTTCTTCGCCGCTCGACTTTTCGGCGCTCGGGACATCGAGGTGTACTTTCTCTTTCCCTATATCTCGGTTAATGACTACTTTATCGGTTTAATATAGCACTAACTAAAACGATGGTTTAACCGGATCTTTCTTCTAGTCCTCGAGTCGATCGCGCTCTCTTATATTTTATAACATCTCTTCGCGTCGCTTCGTTAAGTGTAGGTGAACTCCGTAGCGGCGTAGATCGAGGGCCGTTAAGCGATCACTATGAGCTACTAAAGTATTTAAATAATTCACTATACTCTTTAGCTATATCTTCTTTAGTTACTCTAAAGCGCGATTATCGATCGAATCGAGATATAGAAAGAGTTATAGAATTTCCGCGATTCTTAGATCTTCTTCTACGCTAAAGAAACTAAGCTAGTATTTAAGACCTAGAGTAACCTCGCTATTACCGTTTTTAATACGCTTTAATAGTGAGATAATGTTAGACACAGCCTTTTCTGCGACCAGGACTGAGAACCGGGTAGGCAGGTGTGCCGACCCGCGAGGGCCACACAAGCAGGAAACACACAAGGCTGAGGCACGTGACGTGCTCAGCAACGCTCAGTGTAGATCAGTGTGCTCAGGCTGAGCACAGCTGATCACGACTGAGCACGACGGAGCAAGAGGGTACAGGATGTGACTATATAGCTGCGCCCACC